>NC_086451.1:130981619-131281619 GCF_028390025.1 Pseudophryne corroboree
TTGTGCAACTCTCATCCCCTCACTCGGCTTATGAGGCAACACTACGCTCCAACATTTGCTTCCCTCATAGGAAAAGACAGCAGGGATCAATCCTCTCTCTCCAACACAGCATCGCTCTCTAGCAGCACAGCATCATCCCTCTTGCCCAGTACATTTGTCCTCTACATCCCTGTCCGATCTGCAATAATCTTGGTAACCTCCTCATCTGGAACTTCATGCAGTTCACCGCATAAAACAAAACAGCATTCTGAATCTTTGGATAGTTGTTCACACCAACCATATACTTCTTCTGGCTTCAAACTAGCCATGGCGCCCGCCTGGTAAGCAAATTCTGAGTTAGCTGTACGAATCTCAGCAGTGCACTCCACTGTAACACCCCTTTACCTGGGTTTTCTGGGTAATGGTGTGTATTTAAACTCTTCCCGCTTTGCAATGCTTCTCACCTTGTACTTCTCTTGGTATTAGTGCCTCCACCCGAATCTTGACGTGACGTGCTCTTCTGGGACGTGTTCAATTTCAGGAACACCAGAGGGAGATCGGGAAACCCCTGCCCACTACGTGCTTAGACCACCCCCACTACAGGAATATATCACACGGATATGTTGCAAAAGCCACCCTGGCACATTTATTAAAGGGTCTGGAATAGCAATTGCTTTTATGCATTTATATACAAGGTACTATAGTAGATCAATAAACGAGGACATATACTAAATAGGCATAGAAACATATTGGTCAGTAATGCACCCACATATCTAAAGGGTGTATAATGCAGTAATAAGAAAAAATGAACATAACACATGAATCTGCGTTCTCCTGTCTGTCCCTTCCTGAACTTCCCTTTTGTATACAGATAACACCCTGGCCTTTGCAATCACTGACTGGGTAATGACAATTTAAAACAGCAGTATCACAAGGAATTTCACACATACCACACACAGCATTAGACAATACATCCCCCACTATAGTGCACTGTTATTTCAGGGTTCATTATCTTCTGCATGCTATTGCTTGAAGGAGACTGCACTTTAAAAGGTTCCAATTGGCACTTTCAGCAACGCTGGTACTTGTAGTTCCACAAACTGATTCTTGGTGAAATCACACACTTGGTTAGCTACTATCTATCAGTCTTTACCAAGAAACATAACACTGTAAACTGTTACTTATCTCATATTCCTCCAAAGTGTGTCCCTCTGCAAACTGTCCTCTCCAGGGGTCAAAAAGGAAGGTTTGAAATGCATTATCCTCTGTAGGCCACTTAACTTCATCAGACTGGGGTCCCCCCTTTCAGTAGGGCTCTTTCTGTGCAGTCACATTGACTTCTTCCCCCGTATTCTCCAGTCATTGTCAGCTGCATCTTAGCTATATCCAAGACATGGTTACTTCTCCCTCCTGTGCCATCTCCTCCTTCACTCCTCTGGACAAAAGCATTCCATTCTCCACTCCCCCCTCCCCATGCCCGGTCCCCCCCCCGACAGTCCCTGCGTGTCTCTCTGTATATCCTCTGAAACCCAAGGCTGTCTGGGAGATGTCTAAACACAAAATGGCCGGTGTCCAATTCCACATTTGCTGCCTGTCATAAGCGCTGGGCGCTACATGTGCTTACGATTTTGGCTTATGTGAGATTTACTTGACATGTGAAATTAACTAGATAGTACACTGATTTAGCAAGGATTGACTTGCCTGCACAGTCTATCTTTTCTTGCGATACCGACCTGGCGGGACCGTGCGTTGCAATCGAATCGGGATCGCAAGAAGCACAACACCTTGCGATTTGCACTAACTTTTCTTGCGATTTTGACTATATAGTCAAAATCGAAAGAAAAAATCTCACCGTGTACACACCATAAGAGAGAGAAAAATGGAGAAGTTGCCCAAGGTAACTAATCAGTTTCTAACTGCCATTTTAGATCCTGTGTACGATAAATGCCAGTTAGAGGTTGATTACAATAATATTTAAAGCAGATGGAGGTTCCTCTATGCAAAAAAATAGGCAAGGGTAAGCAACAACTTACTATGCAGGCGCTAACAGCTTGTTTCTTTTGCCCTATCTAAAACATCAAATTACCACCTTTCATCGAGTTACTGGGCCCGATTCAGACCTGATCGCTGTCATGTGTTATCGCACAGTTGACGATTATCTAACTACTGCGTATGCACTGCAATGTGCAGGTGCATTGCCAAACAGCGATTGGATGGCTGTTCGCAAGGTGATTGACAGGAAGAGGACGTTTGTGGGTTGTAATTGGCCTTTTTCTGGTAGTGTCTGGAAAAACGCAGGCGTGCCCAAGCGATTTCAGGGCGGGTGTGTGACATTAGCTCTGGTCCTGATCAGCCTTATTTCTTCACACTGGAGGAGTAAGTATTGAGCTACGCACAGACTGGACACACTACACAGAATGGGAAAAACATTCGATGGTGAGTGTGATGTGAACGGTTTTGCAGACCGAGGGGAATTTTCGCACAGGGTACACATGCAAATACACACTTGCACAGGGCAAATTTTCACTCCCCATAGGTGGCTGTTTGATCGCAGGACAGTGTAATTTGCAGCACAGCGATCGTGTCTGAATTAGGCCCACTGTACATTAGGCCCCTTACCAATAGCTTTAAATATATATTTTTTTCTATTGCTGTTTTGAAAACACCAGTTAAAGAATGGAAATTGGTATGGGAATGGGCATCTTCAGAATGCTGCCAGTGCTACTTAAATTCAGCTCAAGTAAATGTATTGAAACTTGGACTGCTGTGAAGGTGCACCCATACTCCCAAGATGGTGGGGCCACAACCCCTTCAGCGGGCAATGGAGCATGGAAAGATGGCTCGGTATACACAATAGAGCATGGCCACACCTCCACAGTTTGAATATGCCTCCTAGTACAAGGACCCAATAAATCTCCAGGTGACCTTGTTGGGTCCTCTATTGATTTCCCCCAATCACTGGTCAAAGGACAAGCGTTGGTTAAGACTAGGGGCTAGATTTACTATCCAGACTGGTTTAAATTTATTTCTGTTACTGCTTTATATCTATTGGGCTTTGAAAAACTGACAGATAGTAAATCTAGCTCTGTTGTCAAATTTCAAACTAACAATGGAAAAAGCGCTAAGCTAAAAATGTGTGTCAGCTGTCCCAATTAGAAATTATTTAATACTCCTTGCCTTATTAAGGACTGCGGCTCTCAAACTATTGGGTTGTTGATTCCCAATAAAAATAGTAAAACAATATTAGAAAAGATGAAAGCGCTTTCCAGAATTAAGACTTAAGACTTATTCATAAAAGTTTAATTATAACTTTAAAACACTTAAATGAAAATGATAATGTAATACACCTAAATGTTCATGACGGGATCCGGATTGAAAGTCGACAGTAACTAGGTCGACAATGTCTAGGTCGACCACTATTGGTCGACAGTAACTAGGTCGACAGGGTGTCTAGGTCGACAGGGTCTTTAGGTCGACATGTTCTAGGTCGACAGGTCAAAAGGTCGACATGAGTTTTTCACAATTTTTTTCTTTTTTTTAACCTTTTCATACTTAACGATCCATGTGGACTACGATTGGAACGGTAATCTGTGCCGAGCGAAGCAGTAGCGGAGCGAAGGCACCATGCCCGAAGCATGGCGAGCGAAGCAAGCCATGCGAGGGGACGCGGTGCACTAATTGGTGTTCCCGGTCACTCTACGAAGAAAACGACACCAAAATAACATTAAAAACTCATGTCGACCTTTTGACCTGTCGACCTAGAACATGTCGACCTAAAGACCCTGTCGACCTAGACACCCTGTCTACCTAGTTACTGTCGACCAATAGTGGTCGACCTAGACATTGTCGACCTAGTTACTGTCGACTTTCAATACCACCCCCCCCATTATTGTCAGTTTAACTATTGTAGTAGCTGTGCTAAGTACTAATAATTGAAGGAGATAGGCTTTTGTATTATGTCATTATGTAATG
The DNA here is from genome assembly GCF_028390025.1 of Pseudophryne corroboree. Lineage (NCBI taxonomy): Eukaryota > Metazoa > Chordata > Amphibia > Anura > Myobatrachidae > Pseudophryne > Pseudophryne corroboree. Next base: position 130,985,571 of record NC_086451.1, read on the forward strand.
TCTGAGTGCTGTGTGGGACGGGAACGGATGCCCGGTGAGAGGTGCGGTTACAGAGAGCACTGGTGAGATAAGCTATTTCATTGATACAGCCACAGTATATATATATATATATATATATGTATATACACTGCACCCCCTTACCCCTCCATACAGTGTCCCCTATATACAGGGTACCCCTCCTCCATATACTGTTCCTGCTATATACTGAATACTCTGCATCCCCTCCTCCATATACTATGCTTCAACCCCAGGTTACTTTCCATCCTGGAACTCAGCAACAAGCAGCAGCAGTAACCAGGAAATGGATGCAGGAACCACCAGATGGTCCAGCAGCGCTTTGAGTGGAGGCATCGGGGACACGCGTGGCCACTTACTGGCGGGTGGAGAAGGTTAATCAGTCTGGCAGGAAGAGGTGAGACCCTGTGTCTGTGAGCAGTGCGGTGGCCAGGAGGAGGAGAGGTCAGTGCTGGGGTCTGCAGATGATGCAGGTAATGGTAGATAACCGACTCAGCGGCTCTATATATAATTTGCACCAATGGAGGGGCAGGGTCCTGTGCAATCCCCTCTCGCACCCTGCAGAGGCCATGCCCAGACCCTTCCAGCCAGCTGCTGGTGGCTACTGGTGTCCTCTATCCCTAGACTGGCCGGGAGTTGTGCAGGAACTGGTGAGTTTACACGTGCCGCAGCATCATTATAGCATCATTATTGCAGCATCATTATAGCCTGCCCATTATAGATATACAGCATCTATATTTATAAAAGGTTAATGCTACACACTCACACACACTCAGCATGACAGAGCCCCAGCTCCCAGCAGCAGGACTTCCAGAAACTCATAAGCTCCTGTGTAAGTAGCAACCTCCCTCTTAATATAGTCCGTCCGCCTGATTGTGTGTTGAATTACAGGTAGAGCCGGATTAGGATAGGGTGCACAGGAGGCAACTTCCCTGGGCCCCCTTCTCTCAGAGACCCCACAGCCCTTGGTTGCAGCTGCAGTGCATGGAGTAGATGTAGAAAAGGAGAGGGAATCTGAGGACCGAGCAGGGGAGTGAGGCTAAATGTCACTGATAAATCAGTGTCTGTAAGTCAGCCTGTGACAGAGGAGCGAAGCAGCAGCTGCTGGCAGTTTACCCAGAGGGTAAGTTAAGAGGGAGGGGGATACTATATTGTTTGTTTATCTGTAGGTATATGCATGACTACATTTATGTATGTGTATATCTGTGCCTGTGTGTGACTGTATGTGTATATATGTGCGACTGTATATACTGTATGTATATGATATCACTGACCTGGTTTGAGGAGGTTGTGGACTCTGGGTTTCTTCCGATGACCGGGAAGTGGAACCGCAACTGGGCCGCAGCAGAGATGGACGGATGTAAGTCTTCCTCATGCAGGATCTGATCGGCGGACAGGAGGCACGTGCGGACGCTGAAGGTCTCCTGAAAGAGAGAACTTGACAGGTGCTGGTAAATCACGAAGGTGCTTGGAGGCACGGAGGTACGAAGGTGCTGGAGGCACGGAGGTGCTTGGAGGCACGGATGTGCTGGAGGCACGGAGGTGCTTGGAGGCACAGAGGTGCTTGGAGGCACGGATGTGCTGGAGGCACGGAAGTGCTTGGAGGTACGGAGGTGCTTGGAGGCACGGAGGTGCTGGAGGCACGGAGGTGCTTGGAGGCACGGAAGTGCTGGAGGCACGGAGGTGCTTGGAGGCACGGAAGTGCTTGGAGGCACGGATGTGCTGGAGGCACGGAGCACTGGAGATCACAGGTACAGTTTGAACGATGATACTCAGGCGCCGGAGCACTGCCCGGCGTCTGAATGTAAACTTCCCGCCAGGGCCTGATTGGAGGACGGGCCGATGACGTCACCCGCAGCTCCCGAGGACGTCGGACGTGGAGGCCTGCTAGACGGAGCGCCGGACGCCGGGGACCCGCCAGCGAGGACGGCCGCACGGAGACCCAGCATGCCCGGAGAGGTAAGTATGAAGACCGCAGCGCCGTGACAGTACCCCCTCCTCTAGGAGTGGCCCCTGGACACTTTCCCGGCTTCGTAGGATGTCTAGCATGGAAGATCCGGACTAGTCGAGGAGCCGAGACCTCAGAAGCCTTTATCCAACTTCTCTCCTCAGGACCATATCCTTTCCATTCCACCAGATATTGCAGATTCTTGTGAAGGTATCGCGAGTCTAGAATATTTTTGATCTCGAAGTCTGTTCCTGTTTCAGTCTCCACTGAGGTGGGGCTAGAGGTCTTTGAATGGAAACGATTAAGGACGAGAGGATGAAGAAGAGAAACATGGAAGGCGTTCGGTATATGTAGGTGTGAAGGTAAACCCAGCTTGCAGGCCACAGGATTCAGGACTTGTAGCACAGGGTAAGGACCGATGAATCTTGGAGCAAACTTCATGGTGGGCACCTTCAACCGGAGATTACGTGTGGACAGCCATACCCTGTCGCCAACCTTGTATTGTGGAGCGGCTCGCCGTTTCTTATCCGCAAAGAACTTGTACCGGACTGAAACCTTCTTAAGATTAGCATAAACCTTACTCCAAATTTGTCTGAAGTGTAGTAGAGTGGACGTTACGGCTGGAACCTCTTCCATCGGAAGGCTTAGTAATTCTGGAACACTTGGATGGAACCCATAGTTGATGAAAAATGGAGATTCACCAGTTGAATGATAAAGCCTAATATTTATCTTACTTAAAACCCTCTAAAAGGTGGAAGAACACAGTACGCTATTGGCGTATGGTATACCGTAAGGGTACGCACGTTGCGTAACAATCACTTAGCCGTAGTCGAGACGCTCGAGCGTCACGTTCGCTTACGGCCAAGAGATCACAGGCAGGCACGCTATAGGCTGCCGACTAACGTAATGATACGCTATTAGCGTAGCGGACGCTCGGGACCACGAAGAGACCACCAGCGGCGCAGACGCTCACAATGTTAAACCTTTATAACTATACCATAAACAATGTACTTATACTGTAAACCCTTGTGCAGTGATAAGGTGAAAATGCAACACAGTGTAAGCTGGTTTACACTAAAGCTGTTTGAGCGATAGAGACGCTCCTATTACCCACTGCAATATAATGAACACACACACAATACCGGTCTAAGGGTCTAACGCCTTTTAAGGAAATGAATGAACGTTCAAAAAGAATAATACAATACAAGTCATACACTACCAATATAACATAGACTACCTAACCAGATAACTACACATGAAATACAATAGCAGTACAATAACACTTAAGAGAAAGAGAGAGAAAGAGGAGAAGAGAGCGAGAGAGATATATGGCTCACAATAACAAGAAAGACAATATGATTGCGGAGAAAACTTACGCTCAAGGGAAACAATCGCATGCGCCTCTGGATATCCAGCTCCCGATTATCAGCAATGAGAACCGTTGAAGAGAATAGAGAGCTGGATCAGGTCGGCTTGTCCTTTTATACCCTACACATAATACAGTACAATGGTCCCTATATTCTTATTGTTCATTGGACACAGGAATTCGTCTTCGCATTATAACAAAAGGTCATAGGTTGATTCATACAGGTGGGCTGTGACTATTTCCAACTGCTCAGGTGGGTGGGAAACTAGGTTTCCCGCCGCATGGATAATAAAGTGCAAATAATAGTAAATGTCCATAAACTTCTTATGTCCATAACTATTCGCACGAGCGAGTAATCCGCTTCAAACCAACACCGGAATATTGCTAATTAAATACTCTTCCGATGGATACTAAACACCACTGTATAACCCTTGTCTGACCCTTCGTATCAAATAAAGAGGGATCTCTTTGTCTATGAACATGCTACATTAACTAAACTTTCAGAATCTATCAAAGGGACCATAATCTACAAAATACATTATATGGTTAAAATATGTAACGATTGAGTCGCACGCTAGACTCACATAAACTCTACCGTAAATGCGCATACCGTGCGCCTGCGGGTGCACATAACAGCGAGTATGCGCACGCACGGGAGAGCGTACGCATGCGCAGCGGGGACACATATGAGGTGCAAATATGGCAGTGTGCATCATGATATTTTTCTGACTTTGACAGTCCACCCTTTGGCAGTCACCAATAACTGCCACTTTCTAAAACATTTCAAAACGAGAAAAATATATGTCATGTGTTAATATTTCTATGGTTGGGTAGGGGAGGAGAGGAGAAGGTAGGAAACGGGTATGACCTAGTGAGATAGCAGAAGCATGTGTGTATGAATCCATGTTTGGGGGGTCATGTATCATCGTGCCGTACGTGTTTTAAATCAAGCTTCGAGGTATTGCGAAGTATACATTTGAATTCCTTCTTATCCCGTGGTATGGGTCTGTGGATGGGCTGTCAAACTTTACCGAGCTCTCTTCGGCTTTTGGTTGCAACAAAATGGGGGAGCACATTTTAGTCGATGATACATGAATGGGGGAATATGTGAATGCTGATATCTGTGCCGGTATTCCCTATCGACTATGTGTGTCATTACCTGAAGGTTGTAGAGATGAAGATAAGAAACAATTATGGTAAATGCAGTGGTATTCTATGTGAGGTTAATATGCATTTGTTGATTGAAGTCTTGTCTGGTGTCTGTTGACTGCAGTCTTCTTTGGGCTTTTGTCAAATGTGCGAGCAAAAGCTTTGTCAATGTCCATAGACTTACAAAAAGTGTTGGGCTAGCGTAGATTTTAACGTTACTAGGGATAAGGGGGTCTATGGCATAGTTCATCATCTTGTCTGTGTACAAGGTTGTCAAAACTTCTTCTTTAGTCCATCTGTTGTCTGTATACCGGGTCATCAAATTCCTCTTCCATGCGGGTCTTTTTACCTTGGAGAAAAACGAGAAACAGGTGAAAGAAACGGACCGTGGAATCACATTTTCATCACAACATTGTCTCTATCGTTGGGTCATAAATCACATCAGTCGTTGTTATTACAGTATCTTCACTCCTTAAACTCATCACTCGGGCGCTACGTTTACACTTTGTTAAAGCCTGAACGCATCTAAATATCAAGCCAATCGATATGACAACACCCAGGATACATAGAAGAAACTTCCCTACATCCATTATGACTCCTTGAGCCCATTCTCCTAAACCAGAGAACCAATTTCGCGGGTTCAACCATGACACCCAACTGGTCAGCTCATTACCCACAGCGGCAAGGGTGAGATTGTGTTTCCTTCGGAACTCCCATTTTAATTGGAGAATGTCGTCCATCTTTTGGTCTATGACCTCGACCGGGTCCTCGGTGCTGTTTGTGATATACGTGCAGCACTTTATTCCATACTGAGTTGCCAGGGTGACACAATATCCACCCGTCACAGCTGTGAGATAATTGAGAATCATCCTATGCTGAACCAGTTCTGTTTTATAAGCTTGGAGCTCCCTTCCAGTATACCTGAATGTGTCATCATACATTTCAGTGATATTGTCTAATAAATTTGCAAGCGCAGATATATATTTATAATTTATCACTCCTCTGGCGGTACGAGTGATATCTAACGCGATTAGGAATTGAATCCCGGTGGATTCACTGATCAGGTCAGAGGCCGGATGCTCTGTTCTCTCTATCAGGTGCCGTTTAACGATGTGCTCGTAATGAGTGTGAGTATAAGGAGCTTGGGCACTGCGGTGAATATCTTTCATTTTAGTATGTGATACAGTCATTACCTCAGGCAGTACTTTTCCAATATAACATAATCCTTCTGAGTTTGGGGCAAGCCGCTCATACGCCTTTCTCCCGCATATGAAATATGCATCATCGGGGAGAACATATGGGACTGAATATGTCATTACCATGTTACACATTTTCCATATGAAATCTCCTAACCCTAATTCTCCCATCTGTCTAGTACACGTATCTGTTTGTATGATATGTGCACAGTATCCTGGTGATACCTCTCCAACTCTCATGATCTTATTTCCTAGGGTGTACCTATATCGGAAAGATTTTCCACTACCGGCTATGTGGCGTATAAGCTCTGTATCTGTTGGCATTCTATCTGCTCTATATGAAAAAGGTCATGGTTTGGTTACTCCATGACACTTCCCAATTTCCCGGCTTTCGGGGATTGGAAATGTTAAAACATATTAGGGATCTATCCACATGATATTGGTGGAGCTTCAAACTAGGAGGACTAGAGATATTAAACCTCCTGTCCACCGGCCTCCCACCACTTAGCTCAAGTACCTCCCCTATCGTTAAAAGGAAATGGTACTAGTCCTGGCTTGCTGTGGCCTTGAGGTACTTGAGAGCATACCCAACAATCTGTCTGATTTAACACTTTACCCACTAAGGAGTGATAGTCACTCAATGGATGCCAGTCCATGTGGATATTAAAACTGGATTGGCATTTCTTGATACACCCATCCTCAACTACACTGTCACAGAGCCTACAGATACAGTTCTCTTCAGCTAACAATCCTTCACAATTTCTTCTATTGTCAATGCTACCAGATCGTTTTCTGATACTCGCCTTTACTCGGTGATTATGTTGTTCTTGGAAATCTACACCCCTGTCTCAGTCATCAGAAACCCATTCCGGATCCTTTCTCGACCTCACTGGTACTCTCACCGAAACAGACTGCTCTGGTCAACATCATGGTCAACAGGAAAATCCATATCACAGTCTCTTGGGGCAAGTCCATCTTACAGGAGGAGAAAAGGAGAAATTTGTAATGGGGGTACAGAAAAACAGTGTAAGGGGGGAAGAAACTTGTTACGATAATTAGTTCTCTAGTCTTGTTGTTCTTCTTGTTCTGCTGTCATCTCAAAGGTGCTGTCTCTCAGTCTTCCAACCGAACACTCTGGTGATGCAATATTTCTTCCAAACCAGCGATCTTTCTGTAAGGAGCAAAAATCTTGCATTACCATTTGTCTAACTGATGTGTGACATACCATCTTTAAAATATGAAAACATGAGAAAGAAGAGAGAGAGAAAAAAAAAACAACGAGAGAGAGAGAACCGTTCATATCACATATATCAACAATAAACAACAACAGAAAAAAACATTTTTCAAACATTTTAAAACATTGTTCATCAGGCTGTCATATCTACATGTCCAATGGTATCCTTGCGCAGTTCCTCCCACCAGCACCTCCATACTCCACCCTTTGTATCTGGCCAGGATACATTAATGTGGGTAGGTCATGCTGGGGTTTGGTAGACTTCTGCAAAGACCAAGTAGCTATGCAATGTTTGAGTCCTGCCGATAACCGTCAGAGATGGGGAAAAAGAAAACATTTCACAGATACATTACAAATTTTACCCGGTCATTCCTGTGTCCTCAAGGAATGACCTCCCAATTTGTTAACCGTTACCTCAGGCTTACCATCAGTCCTAATGATCACCTTTCCTGATTGCATGTTACAGGTGCGGCCCAAACTCCTTCCTATGTGATCCCTGATTACAATTTGGTGTGTCATATTCATGTCTAGGGGGTCTGACTTTATGTGGGCTGTTACAGTTACTGGCATAATGCCCTTCTCTTTTACAAAGATAACAAACCCTGGGTTTCCTCCAAGTGTCAATGACCTGAGGTCTTGGTTGATTTGATGCCTCCTCAAACGCTCGGATGCTCATCACCATCAACCGTTTTCCCTGTACTTCCCTGCTTCCTTGGATATCATGGTTATGTTATTGTCTAGGGGGTTGATATGATTTTTGTATTTTTCTTGATCTACAATCTCTTGCAAAGTGTCCCTCTTTATGACAATTGTAACAGACTTCCACATTTGAATTTCTCGCAGTGGTGTGGGGCTTATGCTGGAGTGGTCTTGTGGTTAGGGCCTGTATACTTGCGGCCATTAACTTATCACTTTGTGACTCCCTGTGTCTGGTGATATTTCGATCATGATCAATAGCGGCCTCTCTTAATGCGGCCACCGAGATATTTCTCCAGTTTGGGTTGGTGGTCTGTACCCTTGTTCTCAATACCTCCTTTAAACCATTCATTAATACCTTAACCGCTATTTCTCTATGCTGTGCGCATGTTTTGATGTCTGTGATCCCAGTGTTCCTAGCCATTACTTGCAGTGCTCGATTGAAATAATTGGAAATACTTTCCCCTTCGTTTTGTCTTATGGAGAAAATTTCATTCCACTTGACAACGGCAGGGAAATATACTTCCAACTGTCGGTTAATCTGCTTAATACATTCCTGACTGTGTTCCTCCGTTTGAGGTACTTCTGTGTCTAATTGACAATCAGTAATAAATTTCGCAGAGTCAACACCGGAGGGCAAACATGCCCTCAGCACTGTCCGCCAATCTTTGTTGGTGGGTTCTGTTGAGTTTCCTAGTTCTTTAATGAACCTTTGACATGCGACTAGATTTTTCCTAGGATCAGGAAATTCAGACATAATTGATCTCAATTCGGTCCGGGACCAGGGACAGCGCATTGCACTGTCCCCGACGGGAATGATTCCCTGATCGTCAGTCTTCCCATTGGGGACTGTGATCACCCTGACAGGATCAAACTCAACTACATCATCTTGTGTTGGTCTTACAATATGGGGTACATTTGTTTGTGCGTGACATAAAACATTGTACGTACCTGTGGACACGACCTCACCTGACCCTCCGTTAGGGGGTTTGATTATTGCCTTTACCGATTTGGTCGTGTCCACCTGGATGTCTTGTGTGATGGCTGCTGGAAGAGGTGCCGACATCGTGCTGGGCTCACTTTCTGGCTTGTAATCCTGAGGGAAATTTGACATGGGGTGCGACTTGCACAGGTTAACATTTGTAATTTTTACACTTTCATTTTCATAAACATTATTACATTTGTTACTTTCATCCTTAATACAGTTACTAAGTGCATTTTTATCGTACAACATTGTGTCTTTCTCCGCAACCATAATCCTCTCCATTGCCATGTCTCTCTTCCCAAGATGAGAATCAGATATGTAAGTTAAGTTTCGTTGTATTTCACTTTCCTTTTGCCATAACTTTAAACAATCAAAATGTTTGATCCGTCTCTTTGCTGATTTAATGAGACATATCCTTCTCCTTAGATTTAGTAACACATCTGGGCTAAAGCTGCCTACTCTTGGGAACTTCTCCCCGTCATGTACAGTCATTCTTTCCCATTCATCACATAAAACTTCTGTGTGTGAACCGTATTTTTCACACATTACATACCTTGCCGACCCGATTGGTCGGTTCACTAAATCAACACAAACCGAGGTTGATCGCCCCCTACCTGAACAACTGGCCCCCATAACTTGCAGGTGTTGCTTTCACTACCTCTGACCTTCAAATCAGGGTCTTCAGCGAACCCTTACAAAAACCAAGATGTCCGGGGCAGGCCGGCGGCGAAGTTTACCGAGTACTCCACTCACTCCTCGCCCACGTTGGCCAGTACTGCAACACTGTATCCAGAGCTGTTGTACCCAACCTAGGGCCCCTATGAACCTTTACTTACTGGGGCGTGTTGGCCCTACCAGTCCCCACCAAGTATCGGTTGTTGGATAGTTCCTGAGTAACCAGCGAACCTCCCTTAAAATAAAAAAAATTTCACAAATCACGTTAAAATGTACAAATAGCGTTTATGACCCCTCTAGCGTACGCAAATGGTACTGGGTCAAATTACTAACTAATGCACACAATTACGTGCGGTACAATCGTTCTGCACATAAGCAACTAATCTTATGTGCGGAGCGACCAGTGGAATCGAAATTTAGCAGCTGCGAATTCCTTCAGCCTGAGCTTTATGGCCTATATGGGTTCCGCACCAACCCTTCCTGGTGTTGTGCTCTTGTCTCTATTTATAGCGGACTTCCTTGTCTGCTGTACCTGGACCTCCTGGTCTGTTCTGGACCTCCTGGTCTGTGCTACAGTATGACCTCCTGGTCTGCTATACTCTAATGCTCTTTGTATATTTAACAAGGGATGCCTCCCTAGCCACCGTGCATGTCACTTACACGTATGTAATTCACGAGAACTCGATGATTTCTGTGGTTCAATCCCAAAAAATTGTAGAAACTTATATATATATAAACACTCACTCACCACATGTACACTTTACTTTTGTTTCTATTTCTATTTCTGCGCAGAAATTTCTTTCCTTTAGACCAGATGAGTCGTAAATTAGAGAAGGATCTATTAGTTTAAATTTCAGACACTAAAATTGACTTGCGCTATTTATCGCGTTGCCACCTTTTCGCCTGTTAAAATAACACTATCGTGTGATTTGAGTTACGTGGGCGTACCCAGACGCTCCGTTGCGTAATATACGCTGCGTGCGTCGGCCTTTGGGTTGCGTACGCGAGTCTCAGCCTTTTGTTAGAGACACGTGTACGCAAGGCAGATATCCACCGTAACACAATTAACACGTTTATCAATGTAGGTGATCCTCGATCATCTACCGAGCACCACACAAGTCTCTCCTTGTATCTTAGGCAAAGCTGTGTGCGTGTTTTACAAATTACCCCTTAAATGTATTACCTTTACTCTTTAACTACTGATAGCAACAAATCTTTCTTAGCCCGTTAACAATTGTGAAATGGCAAACAGGAGAGTGATATGAAAAATACACGAATGAAAAAGAGATGCAGATATATGCGTGCGTGCGTACGCAAGACAGAAATAAACAGTTTTAAAAGACACTAGCGTGTTGTTCTTACCTCCGGTTCCGGATTCCTTCAGCACTCTTTACTAAGCGAAGCAGACGCTTATCCAAACAGCACTACGAGGAATATGACCTCCCGCCCTTTGCTGATGGATAATGTCTGCTGAAATTACCTAGTGCAGATATGTGAAGGACGGACGAGCCGCCAATTGATAAAGCCTAATATTTATCTTACTTAAAACCCTCTAAAAGGTGGAAGAACACAGTACGCTATTGGCGTATGGTATACCGTAAGGGTACGCACGTTGCGTAAAAAATCGCTTAGCCGTAGTCGAGACGCTCGAGCGTCACATTCGCTTACGGCCAAGAGATCACAGGCAGGCACGCTATAGGCTGCCGACTAACGTAATGATACGCTATTAGCGTAGCGGACGCTCGGGACCACGAAGAGATCACCAGCGGCGCAGACGCTCACAATGTTAAACCTTTATAACTATACCATAAACAATGTACTTATACTGTAAACTCTTGTGCAGTGATAAGGTGAAAATGCAACACAGTGTAAGCTGGTTTACACTAAAGCTGTTTGAGCGATAGAGACGCTCCTATTACCCACTGCAATATAATGAACACACACACAATACCGGTCTAAGGGTCTAACGCCTTTTAAGGAAATGAATGAACGTTCAAAAAGAATAATACAATACAAGTCATACACTACCAATATAACATAGACTACCTAACCAGATAACTACACATGAAATACAATAGCAGTACAATAACACTTAAGAGAAAGAGAGAGAAAGAGGAGAAGAGAGAGAGAGAGATATATGGCTCACAATAACAAGAAAGACAATATGATTGCGGAGAAAACTTACGCTCAAGGGAAACAATCGCATGCGCCTCTGGATATCCAGCTCCCGATTATCAGCAATGAGAACCGTTGAAGAGAATAGAGAGCTGGATCAGGTCGGCTTGTCCTTTTATACCCTACACATAATACAGTACAATGGTCCCTATATTCTTATTGTTCATTGGACACAGGAATTCGTCTTCGCATTATAACAAAAGGTCATAGGTTGATTCATACAGGTGGGCTGTGACTATTTCCAACTGCTCAGGTGGGTGGGAAACTAGGTTTCCCGCCGCATGGATAATAAAGTGCAAATAATAGTAAATGTCCATAAACTTCTTATGTCCATAACTATTCGCACAAGCGAGTAATCCGCTTCAAACCAACACCGGAATATTGCTAATTAAATACTCTTCCGATGGATACTAAACACCACTGTATAACCCATGTCTGACTCTTCGTATCAAACAAAGAGGGATCTCTTTGTCTATGAACATGCTACATTAACTAAACTTTCAGAATCTATCAAAGGGACCATAATCTACAAAATACATTATATGGTTAAAATATGTAACGATTGAGTCGCACGCTAGACTCACATAAACTCTACCGTAAATGCGCATACCGTGCGCCTGCACATAACAGCGAGTATGCGCACGCACGGGAGAGCGTACGCATGCGCAGCAGGGACACATATGAGGTGCAAATATGGCAGTGTGCATCATGATATTTTTCTGACTTTGACAGGAAGAATGAAACGAATGATTATGGGCAAACTCTGCCCAAGGTAACAACTCCACCCAGTTGTCCTGTGAAGGGGAGAGATAAAGACGGAGGAAAGTCTCTAGATCTTGATTGACTCATTCCGTTTGTCCATTCGTTTGGGGATGATAAGCGGAGGAAAACTTAAGTTTAATCTGTAGAGTCTAACAGAGGGCTTTCCAAAACCTTGCGGTGAACTGTACCCCACGATCAGAGACTATTTCCTGTGGCAACCCATGCAACCGAAAATGTTCTTGGATGAACAGTAGAGCTAGTTTCGGGGCTGTTGGTAGACCAGTCAAAGGAACGAAGTGTGCCATCTTCGAAAAACGGTCGACGATTACCCAAACGGTGTTGCAACCCTTGGAATGGGGCAAGTCAGTGATGAAGTCCATGGAAATATGAGTCCAGGGTTTCATAGGAATGGACAGAGGACGAAGCAACCCAGCAGGAGGTAAACGGGGAGATTTATGCTGTGTACACTGGGGACAGGAATTAACGTAATCCTGTACATCCTTCCTCATGGAGTCCCACCAGTAAGATCTTTGCAGAAACTTGTACATCTTCTGGGCGCCGGGATGACCGGAGAATTTGGAGATATGGGCCCACTGAAGTATCCTCGACCGGAGTTTGACCGGTACGGACATTCTTCCAGGAAGAGGACCTGGAGTAGTCGAGGCAGCAGAGACAGAAATTGGATTTAAAATTAAACTCCGTTCAAAGGAATCCTCATCATCTGTGGGAGTTTGTGAACGGGACAGTGCATCCGCTTTGGTATTGAAAGTCCCGGCTTGGTATTTGATAATGAAAGAAAATCGAGTGAAGAAGAGTGCCCATCTAGCTTGGCGAGGATTCAAACACTGTGCAGTTTTGATATACAACAAATTTTTGTGATCAGTGTAAATGGTAGTCACATGTTTGGCCCCCTCTAAGAGATGTCTCCACTCTTCCAAGGCAGATTTAATCGCCAAGAGTTCCTGGTCTCCAATAGTGTAATTCCGTTCAGCTGGAGAGAATTTACGAGAGTGAAAGCCGCACGGATGTAATTTCTTATCTGAGGCATACTGAGAGAGAACGGCCCCAACTCCGACCGAGGATGCGTCGACTTCTAGGAAGAAAGGTTCCTCGAAATTTGGTTGTTGGAGTACTGGAGCGGACATAAAAGCTGATTTCAAGTGGGAAAAGGCCTCTATGGCTTCGGGAGACCACAACCCCGGGTTGGAACCCTTTCTCGTTAGGGCGGTAATGGGTGCAACAATGGTGGAGAAACCTCTAATGAACTTTCTATAATAGTTCGCAAAACCCAGGAACCTTTGTATTGCTTTCAAGGAGAGTGGCTGTGCCCAGTCCCGAATGGCAGAGAGTTTCTCCGGATCCATGCGAAGCTCCTTCCCCGAGATAATATAACCGAGGAACGGTATTGATGTTACTTCAAAAGTATACTTGGACATCTTGGCATAGAGATGATTCTCACGTAGACGGCGGAGTACCTCTTTGACTTGTAATCTGTGATCAGCAAGGTCTTTTGAAAAAATCAGGATGTCATCCAAATACACCACGACACTTAGGACTAACATGTCTCGGAATATTTCGTTGACGAATCCCTGGAAGACAGCAGGAGCATTGCTAAGACCGAACGGCATCACCAGGTACTCATAATGCCCATCCCGGGTATTGAAGGCGGTCTTCCATTCATCTCTCTCTCTGATGCGTATAAGGTTATAGGCCCCCCTCAAATCGAGCTTGGAAAAAACATGGGCACCACGAACTCTATCAAATAACTCTGTGATTAGAGGCAAGGGGTATTTATTTTTGATGGTAATATCATTTAAGCCGCGGTAGTCGATACATGGTCTTATCCCTCCGTCCTTTTTTTTCACGAAGAAAAAGTCCGCTCCAGCCGGGGAAGTAGAGGGGCGGATGAATCCCTTGTGAAGATTGGTTTTGATATAGTCAGACATAGCCTGTGTCTCTGGGAGAGACAGAGGATAAATGCGACCCCGAGGCGGCATTTTTCCAGGGATAAGGTCAATGGGGCAGTTCCAAGCTCTATGGGGTGGTAACTGGTCGGCTGCTTGTTCCGAAAACACATCTCTAAATTCTTGGTATGCCTCTGGAATAGGTTCCTCCTCCGCCTTAGAAGAAACACGAAGCGGACAAACAGGGGTGAGACAGTTAACGTGACAAAAAGAACCCCAAGACCGAATCTGTGCGGTCTCCCAATCGATATGGGGATTGTGACTTTTGAGCCAAGGTATTCCGAGAACTAGATCGTGATGCATTTCCGGGATCACCAGGAACTCCAAGTATTCTTGATGTAGAGCCCCGACCTGTAGTTTAACTGGAACCGTGCGTTCTGTTATGATACCCTTGGATATCCTAGTACCATTGATGGCTGTCAAGGAAATAGGCCGTTCGATGGACCGTACTTCCAAATTCAGGCTTTGAACACAGAGGGAAGAAACGAAATTCCCTGCAGCTCCAGAGTCCAACAGGGCTTCAAAAGACTTGGAAGTGGCCTTGGTGATTAACGTTACAGGAAGCAAACAGTCCGAAGTGGGAGAAGATTTGGTCGTAACCCCCAACTTGACTCCTCCGGAACAAGCTAGGCCTTCTCGTTTCCCGGACGGAATTTGCAGGACTTGATGAAGTGACCCGCAGCTCCGCAGTACAGGCAGAGCTTACCCTCATGACGACGTTGCCGCTCCTCTGGGGACAATCGGGATCGGTTAATCTGCATGGGTTCGTCTGGACTTGGACCCACCGCTTGCCTTGCAGGAGGAAGCCGGAACCTAGAACGATCCGATCGACTACGTTCTCCTCCACGTTCCTGCATCCGGAGATCTACCTTGACACAGAGGGAGATCAATTCCTCTAAAGAACCCGGAAGCTCTCGAGTGACCAACTCGTCCTTTAGGCGATCAGAAAGACCGTTCCAGAAAGCAGCTCTCAGAGCCTCATTATTCCAACGAAGTTCAGAGGCAATGGTTTGGAAATGAACCACATACTGACCCACGGATCGGGAGCCTTGACGGATGCGGAGTAAGTCAGAAGAGGCCGAGGTCATCCTGCCGGGCTCGGCAAAAATTCGTCGAAAAGACGTGATGAATTCGGAGTAATTGGAAACCAGTGAATCAGAACGTTCCCATAATGGAGACACCCAGTCCAAGGCAGATCCTTCCAGCAGAGAAATAATATATGCTACCTTGGACCGGTCTGTAGGAAAGTTGTGAGCTAGTAGCTCGAAATGTACCTCGCATTGGTTTAAGAAACCACGACAATTCTTAGGATTCCCATTGTAACGGGGGCTGGTCTTCTGTATGCCGGCGGTCGGGCTCCCGGCGCTCAGTATACCGGCGCCAGGAGCCCGACAGCCGGCATACCGACACTTATTTTCCCTCGTGGGGGTCCACGACCCCCATAGAGGGAGAATAAAATAGTGTGGCGCGAGTAGCGTGGCGAGCGCAGCGAGCCCGCAAGGGGCTCATTTGCGCTCGCCACGCTGTCGGTAAGCCGGCGGGATGCTGGTCGCCGGGAGCCCGACCGCCGGCCAGCCGTAGTGAACCCGTAACGGGATGGCGTAGGCAGCTGAAGGCGCGGAGTGGCACCGGCCGATGGTTGGACATTGCTGGAGGTGGCAAGTGGTACAGCTACCGGAACTGGTGCCGGAATTACTGAGGCTAGAGACCCCTGAATCTGATCCAGACGTCCGGACAACTCCTGGAGGTACTGCATCACCTGACCTTGTGCTGCTTCCTGACTTTGTACACGGGAAGCCAGGTCCTGGATGGCACTTGAGTCCGTGTTCCGATTCCCCGGGTCCATAGGGCCTGAGTATACTATCACTGACCTGGTTTGAGGAGGTTGTGGACTCGGGGTTTCTTCCGATGACCGGGAAGTGGAACCGCAACTGGGCCGCAGCAGAGATGGACGGATGTAAGTCTTCCTCATGCAGGATCTGATCGGCGGACAGGAGGCACGTGCGGACGCTGAAGGTCTCCTGAAAGAGAGAACTTGACAGGTGCTGGTAAATCACGAAGGTGCTGGGAGGCACGGAGGTGCTTGGAGGCACGGAGGTACGAAGGTGCTGGAGGCACGGAGGTGCTTGGAGGTACGGAGGTGCTTGGAGGCACGGAGGGGCTTGGAGGCACGGAAGTGCTTGGAGGCACGGATGTGCTGGAGGCACGGAGCACTGGAGATCACAGGTACAGTTTGAACGATGATACTCAGGCGCCGGAGCACTGCCCGGCGTCTGAATTTAAACTTCCCGCCAGGGCCTGATTGGAGGACGGGCCGATGACGTCACCCGCAGCTCCCGAGGACGTCGGACGTGGAGGCCTGCTAGACGGAGCGCCGGACGCCGGGGACCCGCCAGCGAGGACGGCCGCACGGAGACCCAGCGCGCCCGGAGAGGTAAGTATGAAGACCGCGGCGCCGTGACATATGATATTTCTGACTATGTGTGCGACAGTATGTATGCATGTGTAGATCATACTTACCTACGTCTGATTCCTCCTCTTCAGGAGAAGCCGGGAGAGGAGGTACTGCAGGGAACTTCAGGGGGCAGGGTGTGGCTCTGACAACATTAAGCCTCGCCCCCACCTTGGGAAGATGCTGCGATTCGCGGGTCCTGGGATGTGAGTGGGGCTAAACTGACATGATTTGCATCATTTTAGCCCCTCCCCCACCCCACGGGGATTATCTCTACTTCCTGCCCATTTCACTATGGTGTGGGCAGGATGTGGTGAGATCTGACTGCTCTTCCAGGGGTGCGAGGGGATACCCCAAAAATCAGGAGCCTCCAGCAACTTCTGGGAGAGTAGGTAAGTATGGCGTAGATATACCAAACTCTAGTACCAGCCCTTGATGAAGTGGCTCCTGCTACCCATCACACTCCACATAGGCTTAGATTTTACATTACCAAGACACCTACAAAAACTCTCACATGAAGTAGAGTGTCATTGGCGTAAAGCTTCCTCATGACTTCCTCACGTATAAGATTATCTACCACTCTTATCATAATGACCTGGACACTGCCAAGCAAGCATATTTCCAATTGCTTATCTCAACTCAAGCCACTAACCCCAAGAGACTTTTTAATACATTTAAATCATTTCTTATCCCTCCCTCAACCAACCCACCAGCCACTATACGTGCAAAGAACGTGATTCCTACTTCAAGGGCAAGATTGATCGGATCCAAAATGAAATTGTACGCTTTTCCTCAGCCAGTGACCTGCTCAATTCCCTACCAGAACCATCTGGGACCTTCTCTTCAGTTGATCCTACATATGAAGATGAAGTATCAACACTCTTCTCGTTCTCCTACTACACTACCTCTCCTCTTGAGCCTATGCCCTCACAAATAATGAAAGCTCTGTCTCCTGAGCTTATTCCAACTCTAACTAAAATCTGTAAGCTCTCTCTCTCTCTACTGGTACCTTTCCATCACTGTTGAAGGCACCAGTGATCACCACCATTCTGAAAAAAACACAATTCTGACCCTAACTCGCTTTAACTACTGTCCCATCTCTCAGCTCACATGCCCCTCCAAGCTACTTGAGAACATTGTCTACACTCTCCTCACACACTTTCTTGCACAACTTATTGGATCCTCTTTAGCCATGCTTTTGTTCACAACACTCCACAAAAACTGCGCTGACTAAACTAATGAGTGATCTGGTCACTTTTAAGTCTAAAGGCCATTATTCACTTCTTATTCTTCTAGATCTCTCTGCTGCCTTTAACACTTAATTATTCTTTCAGTGTTCGCTTCTCTGACTCCACTAACTCTATCAGTTGGAGTACCGCAAGGCTCAGTTTTAGGCCCTCTGCTTTTCTCAACCAATACCACATTTCTTGGAAAGTTAATCAGCTGTTTTGGATTTCAGTATACCTATCCTCCCCAGATTTGTCACCATTTGGTCCGTGTCACTGAATGCCTTTCTACTGTTTCATCTTGGATGTCTTCTCGCCACCTCAAACTTAATATTTCCAAAACAGATTAATTATATTTTCACCAGGCAATAGTAGTTACCAACCTGATATCTCTATCACTGTTGATAACTTGACAATCAAACCAACCCCACAAGCTCGCTGCCTAGGTGTCATCCTTGACTCTGACTAGTCCTTTGTACCCCACATTCAATCTGTCTCTAAACTATGTTACATACATCTATAAAACATATCCAAAATATGACCTTATATTACACAAACACTGTAAAAACGCTAATCCATGCACTCATCACCTCCCACTTTGAATATTGCAATAGTCTCCTTACTGGTCTTTAAAAAAAAAAAAAAAAAGACTCTTACCACTACAAACCATTTTGAATGCAGCTGTGAGGCTTATATTTCTCGCTTAGATGTTCATCATCTGCTCATACGCTCTGTCAGTCCCTCCATTGGCTGCCTGTTTTCTACCATATTCAATATAAAATACTTTTAGTTACATATAAGGCTATTAACCAAACTACACCAAAATACATCTATTAGATTATCTCAAAATGCCTACATAGCCCTATTCTATCATGGTTCACACAGCTTTCAGTGTATTCACTTATGCCATTGTTGATATAATGAGCCCCTGTCCTCACTAGTAAGATGTGATTTGCCAGTACCTGGCCTAATAGCCATAACTAGACATTTTGGTGTCTCAGAAAGAGCACTGGTGCCCCCCCTTTTAAATTGAATAGGCAACATGCACACCAAAGCCGTGTACCACCCTAAAAGGGTGTAGTCGCTCCTGATTGGCTGCTGGTCTGCCTCAGATTTGAAATAGTAGCGCCGCCGTCATAGGAGCTGCCTGCCACAGCCTCCTCCTCCTTGCACTGCCACCGCCCTCTGCCTCCTCCTCTGCTACACCGCCACTGCCCTCAGTCAAAACGCCGTCCTGCCACCAGCCTCGGTCCTCTGCACCTCTGCCTCCTCTGCACCATGCCGACCACAGCCTCCTCATCCCCCACAGCTTCCTCAGCAACGCCGCTGCTAAATAGGTAATCTTACTCTGCTGCCTTTCTCTCTCCGTAGTCCCTACTGTATGCCCTTGCTTTCCCTCTCTCTGTCATTCTCCCCCCTGCTGTCACATTCCCTGTCCCTCTGTCACTCTCACTGTCCCTATGTCCCTACTGTCACTTTTCCTGTCCCTCTCTCACTCTCCCTGTCCCTAAGTCCCTGCTGTCACTCTCCCTGAATTTTGGCTCATTCCATGTGGCATAATGTGAATTTCGGCTCATTCTGTTTTCTATAATGTGAATTTTGGCTCATACCATGTGCTATAATGTGAATTTCAGCTCATACCGTGTGCTATAATGTGAATTTCGGCTCATACTGTGTGCTATAATGTGAATTTCGGCTCATACCGTGTGCTATAATGTGAATTTTGGCTCATACCGTGTAGTATAATGTGAATTTTGGCTCATCCTGTGTGCTATAATGTGAATTTCAGCTCATACTTTGTGGTATAATGTGAATTTCGCCTCATTCTGTGTGGTATAATGTGAATTTCGTCTCATTCTGTGTGCTATAATGTGAATTTTGGCTCATTCTGTGTGCTGTAATCTGAATTTCGGATTATACTATGTGGTATATTGTGAATTTTGGGTCATACTGTGTGGTATAATGTGAAAGGGGAACCAGTGCTAGATATTATAAGGGGTCCTACTAATGTGGTGCATAATGTGTATAAGAGGTATATGGGCCCTCATTCCGAGTTGTTCGCTTGCTAGCTACTTTTAGCAGAAATGCAAACACAAAGCCGCCGCCCTCTGGGAGTGTATTTTAGCATAGCAGAATTGCTAACGAAAGATTAGCAATTCTGCTTTAAGTATTTCCTTGCAGTTTCTGAGTAGCTCCAGACCTACTCCTAGATTGTGATCACTTCAGTCCGTTTAGTTCCTGGTTTGATGTCACAAACACGCCCAGCGTCCGACCAGCCACTCCTCCGTTTCTCCAGCCACTCCTGCGTTTTTACCTGGCACGCATGCGTTTTTTAGCACACTCCCTGAAAACGTCCAGTTTCCGCCCAGAAACACCCACTTCCTGTCAATCACACTACGATCAGCAGAGCGGTTGAAAAGCTTTGTTCACCCGTGAGTAAAATAGCATAGTTTTGTGTGAAATTGCTTAGCGCATGCGCAGAACTGCCGGATTTTAGCCTATTAGCAATTCTGCTAAAAATAGCAGCGAGCGAACAACTCAGAATGACCACCATGGTGTGGTAAACTACACTGAAGGACACGCCCCCTTTTGAATGGTCACACCCCCTTTTCCAGAGCAACCTTCACTTTTACATACCCCCACTTCAAAATTTCCACTTCAACCACTGACCCCAACTCAAACTACACCACACAGTAAGGCAACCTTATTCACATTACACCACACATAGTGATCGTAATTCACAATACACCACAAGTAGTGTCCCTTATTTATGTTACACTACACAGTATCTCATATTCATGTTATGCTACACAAGAAAGGCCCTTAATCACATTATGCCACACAATAGTGTCACCTATACATGTTACGCTAAACAGTAGAACCCCTTTTACACTTTACGCCACACTGTAGTACCTACTTATACACATTATGCCATCTGTCTCTGTAGCACCCGACACCATCCTGCAGTGACTGGCAGGGAGCCCACACCTTCTACCGTAATATGGATCATCCCATAGTTACCTGCACATATCTTCCAGTTACCCAGCTTGCTCCCCTGCCTTCAGCGGGGGATTCGGTGACAGCCCGGAGAGTGAGGTGTGTGCCCAGCAGCAGCAGCTACAGTATAATCTCTAATTCCACCAGCTTCCATCTTTCGCCAGCAGCAGTTGCAGCAGCACTTCTCCTTGCCCCGGTGCTCCAAGTCCACTCTCCCTGCCAATGACATCAGCATACCTCATGGCCTGCCCCCGACACTTCCAGAGTTCTGGTATGAATGGTTGACCATATTAAAGTCGACAGTCATTAGGTCGACCACTATTGGTCGACCTGGACATGGTCGACATGGACAAATAGTCGACACATGGGAATGGTCAACATGGGACCGGTCGACACATGAAAAGGTCAACATCTCCGTACCTGCCGCCACAGCCCATACACTTACCTGAAGACAGCACCTGCCATGCCGCCTCATATAATAATAATAATATCCCCGCGGTTGCTGCTGCCCTACCTGGCATCAAGGAATGGTCGACAAGTCTGGACTAGTACACAAGAAAACTAAAAGAAAATCAAATGTACTGTTTTAACAGAAAGAAGTATTAAGACAATCTGAGTCAGAACCAAATAGAGCAGAACATGAACCAAATCAGCAGATAAGGGGGACATCAGGAACAAGCCAGGTTAAATGCATTGGAGCCAGATAAGATCACTGATTGCCTACTCCTGACAGGCTGTTAAGAGACTTTTAACTGCTTTTGAATGTTAAGTATATGTAAAAAATTGATGAGAGAAAAGTCTGCAATTTCCAGAGAGCTCATGTAATGTTTCAAAGGCCTGTGAAAATGTTCACCGTCCTTGCAACTGCTCATCTACATGTATGTGCAGAGAAGAATTTCAGTTCTAAGAGGAAACTGCAGCTGGATGGGTTTGAACAAACTTTGGCTTGGTGTCAATGCAGGGTTTGAAGTGCTTCTGTTGTTAGATAATCGTGATCTGTGACTACTACATAACCTGCTGTAAGATTGACTCCTAAAGTCAATGAAACTTTAGAAATAATGTTGGTAAGGCTTACCTAAATTAGAGATGAGCGGGTTCGGTTTCTCTGAATCCGAACCCGCCCGAACTTCATGTTTTTTTACACGGGTCCGAGCGACTCGGATCTTCCCGCCTTGCTCGGTTAACCCGAGCGCGCCCGAACGTCATCATCACGCTGTCGGATTCTCGCGAGGCTCGGATTCTATCGCGAGACTCGGATTCTATATAAGGAGCCGCGCGTCGCGGCCATTTTCACACGTGCATTGAGATTGATAGGGAGAGGACATGGCTGGCGTCCTCTCCGTTTAGAAATTAAAATAGATAGGAGAGTGAGAGTGAGACACTTCATTTACTTACTGGAGCTTAGGAGGAGTTATACTAGTGACTGATGACCAGTGACCTGACCACCAGTGCAGTTTTATAATTTATTATTATTTAATAATCCGTTCTGTTCTTGTTCTCTGCCTGAAAAAAACGATACACAGTGACTCAGTCACACTCACATACCATATCTGTGCTCAGCCCAGTGTGCTGCATCATCTATGTATAATATCTGACTGTGCTCACACAGCTTAATTGTGGGGGAGACTGGGGAGCAGTTATAGCAGGAGCCAGGAGTACATATTAAACAGTGCACACTTTTGCTGCCAGAGTGCCACTGCCAGTGTGACTGACCACTGACCACTGTGACCAGTGACCTGACCACACTGACCACCAGTATAGTATATTGTGATTGAATGTCTGCCTGAAAAAGTACACTCGTCGTGTGACTTGTGTGGTGTTTTTTTATTCTATAAAAATTAAAAAACTCATTCTGCTGACAGACGGTGTCCAGCAGGTCCGTCATTATATAATATATACCTGTCCGGCTGCAGTAGTGATATATATATATTTATATCATTATTTATCATCCAGTCTATACTAGCAGCAGACACAGTACGGTAGTTCACGGCTGTAGCTACCTCTGTGTCGGCACTCGGCAGTCCATCCATAATTGTATACCACCTACCCGTGTTTTTTTTTTCTTTCTTCTTTATACATACTACATCTCATTATCATCCAGTCTATATTAGCAGCAGACACAGTACAGTACGGTAGTCCACGGCTGTAGCTACCTCTGTGTCGGCACTCGGCAGTCCATCCATAATTGTATACCACCTACCCGTGGTTTTTTTTTCTTTCTTCTTTATACATACTACATCTCATTATCAACCAGTCTATATTAGCAGCAGACACAGTACAGTACGGTAGTCCACGGCTGTAGCTACCTCTGTGTCGGCACTCGGCAGTCCATCCATAATTGTATACCACCTACCCGTGGTTTTTTTTTTTCTTTCTTCTTTATACATACTACATCTCATTATCATCCAGTCTATATTAGCAGCAGACACAGTACAGTACGGTAGTCCACGGCTGTAGCTACCTCTGTGTCGGCACTCGGCAGTCCATCCATTATTGTATACCACCTACCCGTGGTTTTTTTTTCTTTCTTCTTTATACATACTACATCTCATTATCATCCAGTCTATATTAGCAGCAGACACAGTACAGTATGGTAGTCCACGGCTGTAGCTACCTCTGTGTCGGCACTCGGCAGTCCATCCATAATTGTATACCACCTAGTCCTACCCGTGGTTTTTTTTTTCTTTCTTCTTTATACATACTACATCTCATTATCATCCAGTCTATATTAGCAGCAGACACAGTACAGTACGGTAGTCCACGGCTGTAGCTACCTCTGTGTCGGCACTCGGCAGTCCATCCATAATTGTATACCACCTACCCGTGGTTTTTTTTTCTTTCTTCTTTATACATACTACATCTCATTATCAACCAGTCTATATTAGCAGCAGACACAGTACAGTACGGTAGTCCACGGCTGTAGCTACCTCTGTGTCGGCACTCGGCAGTCCATCCATAATTGTATACTAGTATCCATCCATCTCCATTGTTTACCTGAGGTGCCTTTTAGTTGTGCCTATTAAAATATGGAGAACAAAAATGTTGAGGTTCCAAAATTAGGGAAAGATCAAGATCCACTTCCACCTCGTGCTGAAGCTGCTGCCACTAGTCATGGCCGAGACGATGAAATGCCAGCAACGTCGTCTGCCAAGGCCGATGCCCAATGTCATAGTACAGAGCATGTCAAATCCAAAACACCAAATATCAGTAAAAAAAGGACTCCAAAACCTAAAATAAAATTGTCGGAGGAGAAGCGTAAACTTGCCAATATGCCATTTACCACACGGAGTGGCAAGGAACGGCTGAGGCCCTGGCCTATGTTCATGGCTAGTGGTTCAGCTTCACATGAGGATGGAAGCACTCAGCCTCTCGCTAGAAAACTGAAAAGACTCAAGCTGGCAAAAGCACCGCAAAGAACTGTGCGTTCTTCGAAATCCCAAATCCACAAGGAGAGTCCAATTGTGTCGGTTGCGATGCCTGACCTTCCCAACACTGGACGTGAAGAGCATGCGCCTTCCACCATTTGCACGCCCCCTGCAAGTGCTGGAAGGAGCACCCGCAGTCCAGTTCCTGATAGTCAGATTGAAGATGTCAGTGTTGAAGTACACCAGGATGAGGAGGATATGGGTGTTGCTGGCGCTGGGGAGGAAATTGACCAGGAGGATTCTGATGGTGATGTGGTTTGTTTAAGTCAGGCACCCGGGGAGACACCTGTTGTCCGTGGGAGGAATATGGCCACTGACATGCCTGGTGAAAATACCAAAAAAATCAGCTCTTCGGTGTGGAAGTATTTCAACAGAAATGCGGACAACAGGTGTCAAGCCGTGTGTTGCCTTTGTCAAGCTGTAATAAGTAGGGGTAAGGACGTTAACCACCTCGGAACATCCTCCCTTATACGTCACCTGCAGCGCATTCATAATAAGTCAGTGACAAGTTCAAAAACTTTGGGCGACAGCGGAAGCAGTCCACTGACCAGTAAATCCCTTCCTCTTGTAACCAAGCTCACGTAAACCACCCCACCAACTCCCTCAGTGTCAATTTCCTCCTTCCCCAGGAATGCCAATAGTCCTGCAGGCCATGTCACTGGCAATTCTGACGAGTCCTCTCCTGCCTGGGATTCCTCCGATGCATCCTTGCGTGTAACGCCTACTGCTGCTGGCGCTGCTGTTGTTGCTGCTGGGAGTCGATGGTCATCCCAGAGGGGAAGTCGTAAGCCCACTTGTACTACTTCCAGTAAGCAATTGACTGTTCAACAGTCCTTTGCGAGGAAGATGAAATATCACAGCAGTCATCCTGCTGCAAAGCGGATAACTGAGGCCTTGACAACTATGTTGGTGTTAGACGTGCGTCCGGTATCCGCCGTTAGTTCACAGGGAACTAGACAATTTATTGAGGCAGTGTGCCCCCGTTACCAAATACCATCTAGGTTCCACTTCTCTAGGCAGGCGATACCGAGAATGTACACGGACGTCAGAAAAAGACTCACCAGTGTCCTAAAAAATGCAGTTGTACCCAATGTCCACTTAACCACGGACATGTGGACAAGTGGAGCAGGGCAGGGTCAGGACTATATGACTGTGACAGCCCACTGGGTAGATGTATGGACTCCCGCCGCAAGAACAGCAGCGGCGGCACCAGTAGCAGCATCTCGCAAATGCCAACTCTTTCCTAGGCAGGCTACGCTTTGTATCACCGGTTTCCAGAATACGCACACAGCTGAAAACCTCTTACGGCAACTGAGGAAGATCATCGCGGAATGGCTTACCCCAATTGGACTCTCCTGTGGATTTGTGGCATCGGACAACGCCAGCAATATTGTGTGTGCATTAAATATGGGCAAATTCTAGCACGTCCCATGTTTTGCACATACCTTGAATTTGGTGGTGCAGAATTTTTAAAAAAACGACAGGGGCGTGCAAGAGATGCTGTCGGTGGCCAGAAGAATTGCGGGACACTTTCGGCGTACAGGCACCACGTACAGAAGACTGGAGCACCACCAAAAACTACTGAACCTGCCCTGCCATCATCTGAAGCAAGAAGTGGTAACGAGGTGGAATTCAACCCTCTATATGCTTCAGAGGTTGGAGGAGCAGCAAAAGGCCATTCAAGCCTATACAATTGAGCACGATATAGGAGGTGGAATGCACCTGTCTCAAGCGCAGTGGAGAATGATTTCAACGTTGTGCAAGGTTCTGATGCCCTTTGAACTTGCCACACGTGAAGTCAGTTCAGACACTGCCAGCCTGAGTCAGGTCATTCCCCTCATCAGGCTTTTGCAGAAGAAGCTGGAGACATTGAAGGAGGAGCTAACACGGAGCGATTCCGCTAGGCATGTGGGACTTGTGGATGGAGCCCTTAATTCGCTTAACAAGGATTCACGGGTGGTCAATCTGTTGAAATCAGAGCACTACATTTTGGCCACCGTGCTCGATCCTAGATTTAAAGCCTACCTTGGATCTCTCTTTCCGGCAGACACAAGTCTGCTGGGGTTGAAAGACCTGCTGGTGAGAAAATTGTCAAGTCAAGCGGAACGCGACCTGTCAACATCTCCTCCTTCACATTCTCCCGCAACTGGGGGTGCGAGGAAAAGGCTCAGAATTCCGAGCCCACCCGCTGGCGGTGATGCAGGGCAGTCTGGAGCGACTGCTGATGCTGACATCTGGTCCGGACTGAAGGACCTGACAACGATTACGGACATGTCGTCTACTGTCACTGCATATGATTCTCTCAACATTGAAAGAATGGTGGAGGATTATATGAGTGACCGCATCCAAGTAGGCACGTCACACAGTCCGTACTTATACTGGCAGGAAAAAGAGGCAATTTGGAGGCCCTTGCACAAACTGGCTTTATTCTACCTAAGTTGCCCTCCCACAAGTGTGTACTCCGAAAGAGTGTTTAGTGCCGCCGCTCACCTTGTCAGCAATCGGCGTACGAGGTTACATCCAGAAAATGTGGAGAAGATGATGTTCATTAAAATGAATTATAATCAATTCCTCCGCGGAGACATTGACCAGCAGCAATTGCCTCCACAAAGTACACAGGGAGCTGAGATGGTGGATTCCAGTGGGGACGAATTGATAATCTGTGAGGAGGGGGATATACACGGTGATATATCGGAGGATGATGATGAGGTGGACATCTTGCCTCTGTAGAGCCAGTTTGTGCAAGGAGAGATTAATTGCTTCTTTTTTGGTGGGGGTCCAAACCAACCCGTCATATCAGTCACAGTCGTGTGGCAGACCCTGTCACTGAAATGATGGGTTGGTTAAAGTGTGCATGTCCTGTTTATACAACATAAGGGTGGGTGGGAGGGCCCAAGGACAATTCCATCTTGCACCTCTTTTTTCTTTAATTTTTCTTTGCGTCATGTGCTGTTTGGGGAGGGTTTTTTGGAAGGGACATCCTGCGTGACACTGCAGTGACACTCCTAGATGGGCCCGGTTGTTAGGGTCTCCTGCCCTGTGCTGCCACGTTGTCATGGCAACCGGGAGACAAGTGCTAGTGGAGTAACCTGAGCGCAGCTGATACTCCGGTTCGGGTCTTTTGCTGTGCAGTGGTTATAGGCTCTGTGCACGGCAGGGGATCCGGTGCTGGTTTTTGTGCTCACAGTCTGTGAGGTCTGAGTGGGGCGTGGACAGCACCTGCTTTATAAGGCCTCTTTTCAGGGTAAGCAGATGCTGCTGAATCTTTGTTGGTTAGTCAGTTCATGAAAGTTAGCCAGTACTGTGTAGCTTTGTATTTGTTTGTTGCTTACTGCAAATAGGCCTGGGGATTTGGTATTACACTCTGCCAATCCAGACCTAGCAGTAAGACTGGAGTCAGTCGTTTAGCTTGCTGGGGTTCTGTTACTACTCTGTGAACTTAGCAAGTTTGCGGCTGTATTCTAAGACTTGCCTGTCTAATCCTGTCTCACTGTGCTAGGTGTCAGGGGTCAGTTTAGTGGCAGTAAGCTAAAACCTGTGCACTGCAAGTGAGAATCAGGATTGTGGAGTCTCTCCTTGTGTCTATCATTCCATCTCTGACCAAGGAGTTTACTGCCACACCCGTTGGTAACCCTTTAGGGTTTTGCTGTTGCCCTTAGCAACAGCATTTCGGGTTCTCTACGTATTAAAACACAACATCTTGCTATTTCCATCTGAGCAGTTCTAATACAAGGGAGATACCCAGTTCCTTAGCCTCTGGGCTTCTCTGTTCACTTTGTGTGTATTTTGTTACCCTATCACCTTCTGTGTACGTTATGTCATATTCCCCAGTTTGTCTGTGAGTCCATTTGCTTTGCATAACAGTTCAAACACCAGTACATTCCTGCAGACACTGGAGTGCATAACAGTTCTGACACCAGTACTTTCCTGCAGGCACTGGTGTGCATAACATATTCAGCAGCCTAATACTCCTGTTGAAATTTTGTGGGAATATGGAGCATACCCCTCAAAATACGTTGCAACAGGTGGTCGATCAGGTGCAGGTCCTGACTCGACAATTTAATGATTTGTCCATTAAAATGCACACCTCCCAGGCTGCTGGCGGAGCTCCCGCAGCAGCAGCACCTGCAGGGGTTAAGGAGCCGAAAGTAAATCTCCCGGATCGTTTTTCTGGAGATCGCTCGCAGTTCTTTTGTTTCAAGGAGAGCTGCAAGCTATACTTCCGGCTTAGGCCTCAGTCTTCTGGGTCGGAGATTCAGCGGGTGGGCATAGTGATTTCCTTGCTACAAGGAGACCCACAGGTCTGGGCATATGGGTTGCAGCCTGACTGTCCGTCGCTTAAAAGTGTTGATGCTTTTTTTACGGCACTGGGCATGTTGTATGATGACCCTGACAAGACGGCCTCAGCCGAGGCTCAGATTTCGATCCTTAAGCAAGGGCGAAGG
Organism: Pseudophryne corroboree; assembly: GCF_028390025.1. Taxonomy (NCBI): domain Eukaryota; kingdom Metazoa; phylum Chordata; class Amphibia; order Anura; family Myobatrachidae; genus Pseudophryne; species Pseudophryne corroboree. The sequence goes on from NC_086451.1 coordinate 131,014,281, forward strand.
CCAGTTGAGGTTTACTGTACGGAGTTTCGGAGGTTGGCCCATGATACCCAGTGGAATGACCCAGCCCTGAGACACCAGTACCGAAGAGGTCTTTCTAACCAGATAAAGGACCAACTGGTACAATATCCCTTGCCTGATAGCTTGGATCAGCTCATGCAGTTATCCATCCGGGTGGATAGACAGCTGAGAGAGCGTAGGCTTGAAAGGGAGACTGAGATTTCCTTCCTTCCCAAGGGAACCTCAGACTCTGAGGAATTTTCTGAGGAGCCTATGCAGATTGGGGCTACCCGCCTCTCCTCGCGTGAGAAGACGCAGAGGAGACAGCAGGGCTTGTGTTTGTACTGTGGGAATAAAGGTCATGTGGTAGTATCATGCCCAGAAAAGCCGGAAAACTTCAGGGCCTGAGGGTGATGGGAAATATCCTGTCAGGCCAGAAGTCAGAATTTCCCAAGAAGACTTTTATCATTCCGGTGACCTTGAAGATCCTCGGTCAAACTGTCAAGACTGAGGCCTTTGTGGACAGTGGGGCCGACGGGGTTTTTATGGACCGCCAATTCGCCCTGAAACACTCTGTTCCCTTAGTACCCTTGGCATCGGAAATTGAGATTTGTGGGTTAAACGGGGAACCATTATCCCAAGGTAAAATTACCTCTTGCACTAGCCAGATTTCTTTGTTTATTGGAGCCACACACTCTGAAAAATTGTCCTTTTATGTGACTGTCTGTACTTTTGCCCCATTGGTGTTGGGGTTACCCTGGTTAAGGGCCCACAATCCTCAATTTGACTGGGTCTCTGGGGAGATTCTTAGTTGGGGTACTGATTGTTTCAGGAGTTGCTTGAGCCTTCCAGTCAGGCTCTCGCAGCTAAGTTTGCCAGGATTGCCAGGGTGTTATGCAGATTTTGCGGACGTGTTCTCCAAAAAAGTTGCAGAGGTACTACCTCCCCATCGCCCCTATGACTGTGCCATTGATTTGTTGCCAAATGCTAAGCTTCCCAAGAGCAGGTTGTACTCCCTGTCACGTCCTGAGACTCAGGCTATGGCAGAGTACATTCAGGAGAACTTGGCTAAGGGATTTATCAGACCTTCACAGTCTCCAGTTGGGTCGGGGTTCTTCTTCGTGGGTAAAAAGGACGGTTCGTTGCGACCCTGCATCGACTTCAGGGAATTGAACCGTATCACGATTAAAAACTCATACCCACTGCCTCTCATTTCGGTCTTGTTTGACCAGCTTCGTACTGCCACCATTTTTTCTAAGATTGACCTACGCGGTGCGTACAATCTAATCCGAATAAGAGAGGGGGATGAATGGAAGACTGCCTTTAATACCCACTCAGGGCATTATGAATATTTGGTGATGCCTTTTGGGCTCTGTAATGCCCCGGCAGTCTTCCAGGATTTCATGAATGATGTGCTCAGGGAATATTTGGATAGATTCTTAGTTGTATACTTAGATGACATCCTAATCTTCTCCCATTCCCTGGAGGAACATCGGAAGCATGTACGCTTAGTCCTCCAGAAACTCAGAGACCACCGGCTTGGGGCGAAGCTGGAGAAGTGCGAATTTGAAGTTCAGCAAATCGCATTTCTAGGATATATTATCTCCCCAGAAGGTTTCCAAATGGAGGGTTCCAAGGTACAGGCAGTCCTGGATTGGGTGCAGCCCACTAGTTTGAAGGCGCTTCAGCGTTTCCTGGGCTTTGCGAATTTTTATAGACGATTTATCGCTGGATTTTCGTCTATAGTGGCGCCCTTGGTGGCACTCACTAAGAAAGGGGCGGATGTTGCTCACTGGTCTTGTGAGGCTAAAGCGGCTTTTGCCCGTCTCAAAAGGGCATTTGTTTCGGCCAAGGTGCTGCGACACCCAGATCCAGAGCGTCCTTTTGTGGTGGAGGTGGATGCCTCTGAGATGGGTATTGGGGCAGTGCTTTCTCAGATGGGAGTGTCTGATAATCGCCTTCATCCCTGTGCTTACTTTTCCCGTAAATTTTCGCCTGCCGAGATGAATTATGACGTGGGTAACCGGGAATTGTTGGCTATTAAGGATGCACTCGAGGAGTGGAGACACTGGCTTGAGGGGGCTAAGTTTGTGGTCTCAATTCTCACTGACCATAAGAATCTGGCATATTTAGAGTCAGCGAAGCGTCTCAATGCCAGGCAGGCACGATGGGCTTTGTTTTTTGCTCGCTTTAATTTTTTGATAACATATCGCCCTGGGTCAAAAAACATCAAGGCTGATGCGCTCTCGCGGAGTTTTGCTCCAATCCAGGAGACCACCGAGGAGCCGTTGCCCATTGTTTCCCCATCATGTATTAAAGTGGGCATTACCCAGGACCTCTTATCATTAGTCCTTAGAGCACAGGAGCAGGCTCCTCCAGACCTTCCGGTAGGTCTTTTGTTTGTGCCTCCTAGGTTAAGACAGCGAGTGTTCCTGGAATTCCATGCCAAGAAGTCGGCAGGTCACCCGGGTATTGCCAGAACTCGGGAGTTGCTATCTAGGGCGGTGTGGTGGCCCTCGGTGGCTAAGGATGTGGATCAGTGGGTTCGGGCATGTGACATCTGTGCCCGAAATAAGACTCCTAGAGGGGTTCCTGTTGGCCCATTACATCCACTCTCTATCCCATCTAAGCCATGGACCCACATTTCAATGGATTTTGTGGTGGACTTGCCCAAATCCTCGGGGATGACAGCCATCTGGGTTGTCGTTGACAGGTTTTCGAAGATGGCGCACTTCGTTCCACTGGTTGGGCTGCCATCAGCCAGACGCCTGTCTGAATTATTTATGCTGCATGTTGTGCGTCTCCACGGGTTGCCACTTGATGTGGTCTCTGACCGCGGATCCCAGTTTGTGGCCAAATTCTGGAGGGCATTTTGTTCCGATCTCCAGATTTCTGTCAGCTTGTCGTCAGGCTACCATCCGCAGTCTAATGGGCAGACTGAAAGGGTGAACCAGTCCTTGGAGCAGTTCCTCAGGTGTTATGTCTCCAAGTGTCAGACTGACTGGGTTGCTCATCTGTCCATGGCGGAGTTTGCCTATAACAACGCGGCTCACTCTGCTACAGGGATCTCTCCCTTCCTTTGTGTGTATAGGCATCATCCTAAGGCCAATTCTTTTGACCCCCTGGACTCCACGCCTGGTGGTTCCTCTGTGGTTTCGGTCCTTAGAGGTATTTGGCGGAAAGTGAAGAAAGCCCTTGTGTCTGTGTCATTAGTGACCAAAAGGGTTTTTGATAAGCGGAAAAGACCCTGCAGCTTCAAATTAGGAGACTTCGTCTGGTTGTCAACCAAGAATTTGAAGTTGAGACAGCCATCTCATAAGTTAGGCCCCCGGTTCATCGGCCCTTATAAGATCACCAGGGTTATCAATCCGGTGGCATTTCAGTTAGATCTGCCCCGTTCTTTGGGTATCAATAAAACATTTCATTGTTCCCTTTTAAAACGGGCGATTAGTAATCCTTCTTCCAGTGGAAGACCTTCCCCTCTTCTGATACGTGGCCAGAGGGAGTTTGTTGTTGAAAGGATTCTTGACTCCAAGGTGGTTCGGGGTCGGCTGTCATTTTTGGTGCACTGGAAGGGGTATGGCCCGGAGGAGCGGTCGTGGGTGCGCAGTTGTGATCTTCATGCCCCCAGACTGATACGCTCTTTCTTCTCGCAGTTCCCCGATAAACCCGGTGGTAGGGGTTCTTTGACCCCTCGTCAGAGGGGGGGGTACTGTTAGGGTCTCCTGCCCTGTGCTGCCACGTCGTCATGGCAACCGGGAGACAAGTGCTAGTGGAGTAACCTGAGCGCAGCTGATACTCCGGTTCGGGTCTTTTGCTGTGCAGTGGTTATAGGCTCTGTGCACGGCAGGGGATCCGGTGCTGGTTTTTGTGCTCACAGTCTGTGAGGTCTGAGTGGGGCGTGGACAGCACCTGCTTTATAAGGCCTCTTTTCAGGGTAAGCAGATGCTGCTGAATCTTTGTTGGTTAGTCAGTTCATGAAAGTTAGCCAGTACTGTGTAGCTTTGTATTTGTTTGTTGCTTACTGCAAATAGGCCTGGGGATTTGGTATTACGCTCTGCCAATCCAGACCTAGCAGTAAGACTGGAGTCAGTCGTTTAGCTTGCTGGGGTTCTGTTACTACTCTGTGAACTTAGCAAGTTTGCGGCTGTATTCTAAGACTTGCCTGTCTAATCCTGTCTCACTGTGCTAGGTGTCAGGGGTCAGTTTAGTGGCAGTAAGCTAAAACCTGTGCACTGCAAGTGAGAATCAGGATTGTGGAGTCTCTCCTTGTGTCTATCATTCCATCTCTGACCAAGGAGTTTACTGCCACACCCGTTGGTAACCCTTTAGGGTTTTGCTGTTGCCCTTAGCAACAGCATTTCGGGTTCTCTACGTATTAAAACACAACATCTTGCTATTTCCATCTGAGCAGTTCTAATACAAGGGAGATACCCAGTTCCTTAGCCTCTGGGCTTCTCTGTTCACTTTGTGTGTATTTTGTTACCCTATCACCTTCTGTGTACGTTATGTCATATTCCCCAGTTTGTCTGTGAGTCCATTTGTTTTGCATAACAGTTCAAACACCAGTACATTCCTGCAGACACTGGAGTGCATAACAGTTCTGACACCAGTACTTTCCTGCAGGCACTGGTGTGCATAACACCGGTGTTTGTGTCGGCCACTAGGGTCGCTTATCTTACTCACACAGCTACCTCATTGCGCCTCTTTTTTTCTTTGCGTCATGTGCTGTTTGGGGAGGGTTTTTTGGAAGGGACATCCTGCGTGACACTGCAGTGCCACTCCTAGATGGGCCCGGTGTTTGTGTCGGCCACTAGGGTCGCTTATCTTACTCACACAGCTACCTCATTGCGCCTCTTTTTTTCTTTGCGTCATGTGCTGTTTGGGGAGGGTTTTTTGGAAGGGACATCCTGCGTGACACTGCAGTGACATTCCTAGATGGGCCCGGTGTTTGTGTCGGCCACTAGGGTCGCTTATCTTACTCACACAGCTACCTCATTGCGCCTCTTTTTTTCTTTGCGTCATGTGCTGTTTGGGGAGGGTTTTTTGGAAGGGACATCCTGCGTGACACTGCAGTGACACTCCTAGATGGGCCCGGTGTTTGTGTCGGCCACTAGGGTCGCTTATCTTACTCACACAGCTACCTCATTGCGCCTCTTTATTTCTTTGCGTCATGTGCTGTTTGGGGAGGGTTTTTTGGAAGGGACATCCTGCGTGACACTGCAGTGACACTCCTAGATGGGCCCGGTGTTTGTGTCGGCCACTAGGGTCGCTTATCTTACTCACACAGCTACCTCATTGCGCCTCTTTTTTTCTTTGCGTCATGTGCTGTTTGGGGAGGGTTTTTTGGAAGGGACATCCTGCGTGACACTGCAGTGCCACTCCTATATGGGCCCGGTGTTTGTGTCGGCCACTAGGGTCGCTTATCTTACTCACACAGCTACCTCATTGCGCCTCTTTTTTTCTTTGCGTCATGTGCTGTTTGGGGAGGGTTTTTTGGAAGGGACATCCTGCGTGACACTGCAGTGCCACTCCTAGATGGGCCCGGTGTTTGTGTCGGCCACTAGGGTCGCTTATCTTACTCACACAGCTACCTCATTGCGCCTCTTTTTTTCTTTGCATCATGTGCTGTTTGGGGAGGGTTTTTTGGAAGGGACATCCTGTGTGACACTGCAGTGCCACTCCTAGATGGGCCCGGTGTTTGTGTCGGCCACTAGGGTCGCTTATCTTACTCACACAGCTACCTCATTGCGCCTCTTTTTTTCTTTGCGTCATGTGCTGTTTGGGGAGGGTTTTTTGGAAGGGACATCCTGCGTGACACTGCAGTGCCACTCCTAGATGGGCCCGGTGTTTGTGTCGGCCACTAGGGTCGCTTATCTTACTCACACAGCTACCTCATTGCGCCTCTTTTTTTCTTTGCGTCATGTGCTGTTTGGGGAGGGTTTTTTGGAAGGGACATCCTGCGTGACACTGCAGTGACACTCCTAAATGGGCCCGGTGTTTGTGTCGGCCACTAGGGTCGCTTATCTTACTCACACAGCTACCTCATTGCGCCTCTTTTTTTCTTTGCGTCATGTGCTGTTTGGGGAGGGTTTTTTGGAAGGGACATCCTGCGTGACACTGCAGTGCCACTCCTAGATGGGCCAGGTGTTTGTGTCGGCCACTAGGGTCGCTTAGCTTAGTCATCCAGCGACCTCGGTGCAAATTTTAGGACTAAAAATAATATTGTGAGGAGTGAGGTATTCAGAATAGACTGAAAATGAGTGTAAATGATGGTTTTTGAGGTTAATAATACTTTGGGATCAAAATGACCCCCAAATTCTATGATTTAAGCTGTTTTTTAGGTTTTTTGGAAAAAAAACACCCGAATCCAAAACACACCCGAATCCGACAAAAAAAATTCGGTTAGGTTTTGCCAAAACGCGGTCGAACCCAAAACACGGCCGTGGAACCGAACCCAAAACCAAAACACAAAACCCGAAAAATTTCCGGCGCTCATCTCTAAGTCCTAAATACAGCCGCTGCAAATGCCTCTCCCACGATTAGGGATTGTTGGGAGTCATTCCAAGTTGATAGTAGCTGTGCTAAATTTAGCACAGCTACGATCATTCACACTGACATGCGGGTGACGCCCAGCACAGGGCTAGTCCGCCCCGCATGTCAGTGCCGGCCCCCTCCGCAGAAGTGCAAAGGCATCGCACAGCGGCAATGCCTTTGCACTTCAAGAGTAGCTCCCGACCAGCGCAGCTTTAGCGTGCTGGCCGGGAGCTACTCGTCGCTCCCCGGCCCGCAGCAGCTGCGTGTGATGTCACGAAGCCGCCGCGGCCCACCCCCCCCAACGGTCCGGCCATGCCTGCATTGGCTGGACCGCGCCCACTAAACGGCGGCTTAACGCAGCCGCCCAGCGACCGCCTCTGCCTCAGAGGCGATCACTAGGCAACGACGGCTGCCATGCGCAGTTCTGACCCGATCGCTACGCTGTGACAAACTGCAGCAAGCAATCGGGTTGGAATGACCCCCGTTATCCTACTTTCAGAGAGAGCTCTCCTTGGAATTAAGGCAGGAAATGCTAAGCTGATATTACTGTGTTTCTTCCAATTATTAAAAGAGAACCAATGATCCAAATTCTTTGTTCTAATACAGCATGGTCCCAATATTCAAATGTGGCTCAAACAACCTTTCTTATCTGACTGATAATGGGGGATATTTAATAAACATAATTATCTCAAAATATCTTTTTTCCAGTAGTAGTTGCAGTGCAGTCCAAAATTCAAAAGGGGGAGCCACAACAACTACCACCCCAAACACTGCCAAACATTGCTGGCCAGGACTCACTGGCAGTTGGTGTGGCTTCCCTATTTGAATTTTGGACTGAGCTGAAGATATTTATCTTTTTGATTTTTTGAGATCATTATGTTTATTAAAGATCCCAAAGTGCCCAATACAAGAAGCCGGTCTGGGGCCCCCTCCTCACATACAGAGATACACTTATACAGGGATGACATCATCTCCAAGCGCTAGTGAGTCAGCTCTCCATAGGGTTTAAACGGGACCCAGGTCGGACGACTCGGATTACCTGTTTACACTGCCCTGTAACACAGGTTCTTCCCGGACCAACTCGGAAAGTTACCCGGGTTGGATTCCCAGGTCACTGGATCAAGGTTAACCCTTTCACACCAAGCTGCAACCTGGGTTAACCTGGCAATAGGGGTTGGTCCTCTATAGAGACACACACACACACACACACACACACACACACACACACACACACACACACACACACACACACACTGTAATAGAAACACATGCATATACTGTACATGCACATGGGGGGCCACATATAGAGACAAACACATAAAGAAAGGGTCAAACGGAGGCACATATACAGGGAAGAACACATACATGCACATAGGGGGTTCATATATAGGAGCATACGTACTAAGTAGAGATGAGCGGGTTCGGTTCTCAGAGAACCGAACCCCCCCAAACATTGGCTTCTGTGTCCGGATCTGAGCCAGGCTCGGCTCTTCCCTCTTGACTCGGAAACCCGAACTCGGCAAAACGTCATCATCCCGCTGTCGGATTCTCGCGGGATTTGGATTCCATAAAAGGAGCCGCGCGTCGCGGCCATTTTCACTCCAGTCTCGGAGAGTGAGAGGACATGTACTATTCAGTGTGCTCAGTCTCTGTTTATTCGGGCGGGAAAGTGGGGTGACAAGTGTTGTGCTGCTCAGTCCAGTCCATATATCCAGTGTAGCTGTAAAGTGGTGCTGTGTTGTGCAGACCAGTCCAGTGTAGTCAGTGTATTGTGCTGTATCAGTCCAGGCAGATATATCCAGTGTAGCTGTATAAGTGGTGCTGTGTTGTGCAGTGCAGACCAGTCCAGTGTAGTCAGTGTATTGTGCTGTATCAGCCCAGGCAGATATATCCAGTGTAGCTGTAAAGTGGTGCTGTGTTGTGCAGTGCAGACCAGTCCAGTGTAGTCAGTGTATTGTGCTGTATCAGCCCAGCCATTCACAGTGTTGGTGTTCTCTGCTGCCATATATCAGTAATTCCAGTATATTGGGCTGCATCAGACCAGTGGTAGTGTCCTTTGTCATCAGTAATTCCAGTGACGATATACGCTGCTGCTATATATCCACTGCTGCAGTATAACAATTATAACAACCTGTTAGGCTGCATCAGACCATTGGTAGTGTCCTGTGTCAGCAGTAATTCCAGTGACGAAATACGCTGCTTCTATATATCCACTGCCAGTGGCAAACGCAGGATTTCTAGAGGGGGGTTTCCAAATGCAATTCACAATCTCTCACTCTGCGGAACATTAGCGCCAGTGCAGGAGACTGGGGGAGCGGTAGAAGAACCTAGTAACAACCCTGGACATTAATGTACACATTGGTCTTTTTATACACTGGATACTGTATGGAATACGGAATTAATATTTAACACTATAGATGGTCTATAGTATAGGCTGTATCAAACATATTTAAATAATATAAATACCATAATAAATAAATAAATACACAAATATAATAGAACCAGGTCTGCACTTTCTAAGCACACATTCTCCCACCTCATTGTAAGGCTCCTGGTAGCTGCTCTCTGGTCCAGTGCAATGACTGAGGACTCAGATCCACACACACAGCAAACTCGGCAGAAGAAGCTGCTACCACTGGGCATGTGCAGCAGCTCTGCTATGTTCCTTGCACTGCATGTTGTGGCAGCGGCTCTCAGATTGCCATTGTCATAATTTGAGCAACTTGCCAAGTGGAGGGGGGTTTCTGGGCAACCGGAAACCCCCCTGCGTTTGCCTATGAATGCTGCAATATTACAAATTAATTACAATTATATTATTATTAAAAAGCTGTTGGGCTGCATCAGACCAGTGGTAGTGTGTGTCCTGTGTCATCAGTAATTCCAGTGGCGATATATGCTGCTGCTATATATCCACTGCTGCAGTATAACAATTATAACAACCTGTTAGGCTGCATCAGATCATTGGTAGTGTCCTGTGTCATCAGTAATTCCAGTCATTCCTGTGACGCATATGGGGCCTAATTCTGAGTTGATCGCAGCAGCAACTTTGTTAGCAGTTGGGCAAAACCATGTGCACTGCAGGAAAGGCAGATATAACGTGCAGAGAGAGTTAGATTTGGGTGAGGTGTATTCAAACTGAAATCTAAATTGCAGTGTAAAAATAAAGCAGCCAGTATTTACCCTGCACAGAAACAAAATAACCCACCCAAATCTAACTCTCTCTGCAAATGTTATATCTGCCCCCCCCCCTGCAGTGCACATTGTTTTGCCCAATTGCTAACAAACTTGCTGCTGCGATCAACTCAGAATTACCCCCATTGTCTCTTATAACTCCCAAAAAATAATGGAGAACAAAAATTTTGAGGAGACAATAGGGAAAGATCAAGGAGAACCACTTCCTCCTAGTGCTGAAGCTGCTGCCACTAGCCATGACATAGACTATGAAATACCATCAACGTCGTCTGCCAAGGCTGATGCCCAATGTGATAGTAGAGGGCGTGTAAAATCCAAAAAGCCAAAGTTCTGTAAAAAGACCCCAAAAAAGAAATTTCAATGGTCTGAGGAGAAACGTAAACTTGCCAATATGACATTTATGACACGGTGTGGCAAGGAATGGCTGAGGCCCTGTCCTATGTTCATGGCTAGTTGTTCAGTTTCACATGACGATGGAAGCCCTCATCCTCCCGCTAGAAATATTTAAAGAGTTAAGCTGGAAAGAGCACAAAAAAGAACTGTGTGCTCTGAGATGGTATCCCAAATCCCCAAGGAGAGTCCATTTGTGTCGGCGGTTGTGATGCCTTATCTTCCCAACACTGGACGGGAAGAGGTGGCTCCTTCCACCATTTGCACGCCCCCTGTAAGTGCTTGAAGGAGCACCCACAGTCCAATTCCTGATATTCAAATTGAAGATGTCACTGTTGAAGTACATCAGGATGAGGATATGGGTGTTGCTGGCGCTGAGGAGGAAGTTGACGATGAGGATTCTGATGGTGATGTGGTTTGTTTGAGTCAGGCACCGGGGGAGACACCTGTTTTCCTTGGGACAAAGAAGCCCATTGTGATGCCTGGGCAAACCACCAAAAGAGCCACCTTTTCGGTATGGAATTATTTCTCCTCAAATCCGGACAACAGGTGTCAAGCCATCTGTCGCCTCTTTCAATCTGTAACCACTTAGGAACATTCTCCCTTATAAGTCACCTGCTGTGCATTCATCAGAAGTCAGTGTCAAGTTGTGAAACTTTGGGTAAGAGCGTAAGCAGTCCACTGACACCTAAATCCCTTCTTCCTCCTGTACCCAAGCTCCTGCAAGACACACCACCAACTCCCTCAATGTCAACTTGTCGCCATGTCACTGTCAAGACTGAGGAGTCCTCTCCTAACCGGGGTTCCTCCATAGGATCCTTGAGTGGTATGCCTGCTGTTGCTGCCGCTGCCGTTGTTGCTGCTGGGAGTCGATCATCATCCCAGAGGGGTAGTCGGAAGACCACTTGTACTACTTCCAGTAAGCAATTGACTGTCCAACAGTCCTTTGTGAGGAAGATGAAATATGACAGCAGTCATCTTTTTGCAAAGCGGATAACTGAGGCCTTGACAGCTATGTTAGTGTTAGAGGTGTGCCAGGTATCCACCATTAGTTCAGAGTCACTTAAAGATTAGTTTGAGTTACTGTGTCCCCGGTATCAATTCCCATCTAGGTTCCACTTCTCTAGAGAGGCGATACCGAAAATGTACACAGACATCAGAAAAAGTGTCACCAGTGTCCTAAAAAATGCGGTTGTATTCACTGTCCACTTAACCACGGACATGTGGACAAGTGAAACAGGGCTGACTAAGGACTATATTACTGTAATAGCCCACTGGGTAGATGTATGGCCTCCCGAAGCGGCACCAGTAGCAGCATCTTGCAAACACCAACTCATTCCTAGGCAGGCTACGCTATGTATCACCGCTTTCCATAAGAGGCACACAGCTGACAACCTCTTACGGAAACTGAGGAACATCATCGCAGAATGGCTTACCCCAATTGGAGTTTCCCAGGGATTTGTGATATCGGACAACGCCACCAATATTGTGCATGCATTACAACTGGGCAAATTCCAGCACGTCCCATGTTTTGCACATACAATTAATTTGGTGGTTCAGAATTTTTTTAATGAGAGGGGTGTGCAGGAGATGCTGTTGGTAGCTTGAAAAATTGCTGGGCCACTTTTGGCATTCTTCCACTGCGTGCCAAAGACTGGAGTGCCAGCAGACACTCCTGAACCTGCCCCGCCATCAACTGAAGCAAGAGGTGGTAACGAGGTGGAATTCGACACTCTATATGCTTCAGAGGATGGAGGAGCAGCAAAAGGCCATTCAATCCTATACATCCACCTACGATATAGGCAAAGGAGGGGTAATGCACCTGACTCAAGTGCAGGGGAGAATGATTTCAGTCTTGTGCAAGGTTCTCCAACCCTTCGAACTTGCCACACGTGAAGTCAGTTCAGACACTGCCAGCATAAGTCAGGTCATTCCCCTCATCAGGCTTTTGCAGAAGCTGCTGGATAAATTGAAGGAGGAGCTAAGAAGGAGCGATTCTGCAAAGTATGTGGGACTTGTGGATGGAGCCCTTCATTCGCTTTGCCAGGATTCAAGGGTGGTCAATCTGTTGAAATCAGAGCACTACATTTTGGCCACTGTGCTCGATCCTAGGTTTAAAGCCTACGTTACATCTCTCTTTCCGGCAGACACAAGTCTGCAGAGGTGCAAAGACCTGCTGGTTAGTAAATTGTCAACTCAAGCGGAACATGACCCGTCAACAGCTCCTCCTTCAATTTCTCCCGCCACTGGGGCTGCAAGGAAAAGGATAAGATTTCCTAGCCCACCCGCTGTCGGTGATGCAGAGCAGTCAGGAGCGAAAGCTGACATCTGGTCCGGACTGAAGGACCTGCCAACGATTACTGACATTGATCCAGGGTATGGTCAGCGCAGTTTGCAGAGGAAGTAGAGGCTGTGGAAGGATAGGGAAAGAGATGTAGAGGGAGGAAAGAAGAAGAAGTAGTAGGAGAGGTTTATGTTAAGTGTCTCCCTAAAAAGCAGTAATGACCATGGATGGGGATGTTATGGTGTATAGTCTTTTATTGAGGTGGTTATTAATGTCACTATCAGGTGTGTCCTGCAGACCACCCTTAATGGTGTACCCTCCTGAATGGTACACTATTGTTCTAAATGTCCTATTGGGGTGAAATTATATGACACTCTCAGGTGTGTCCTGCAGACCACCCTTTAGCTGGTATACCATCCTAATTGGTATACTGGTGTTCAGAGGACCCCTGATGGGGTAAATGTCAGGTGTGCCCTAAAGGGTTCACCTTTACCATAGGTATGGTGGACACCCATGTAGCTTCTGAGGCTATGCAGATGTAAATGTGTGTAGGGTGTATGACTAATGCGGCGTCCCGCCTGTCAAACCTTGGTGTGCGCACCGCTAGAGGAGACAGGTGTACGGGCTTGGTTCTCACTTACCGCCGGGGGTGCATTCCGCGCACCTGTGCCGGCTCAGCTTCCGTGCCCAAATCCTCCGGTGTCGTTTCCTCCCAGTCCGTCTCGTCTCGGCCCCCGTGTGGATCCAGCAGCCGCTGTTCTCCTTCTGCAGGTCCCGTCTGTGACTTCCTGGTATTTCGCTCACGTGATGCGTCACGTGAGCGGGATGCTCGTACAGTCTTAATTGTAAGGAGATCCCTCTCTCCGGCCGGGGAGGGGGGTCTGTGAAGTTCAGTGTGGTAATGGGACAAGTCTCCAACGCGTTTCAGCAATAATGCCTTTGTCTAGGATTACATGCCATATGTCCATGGAGGGCTATATGCTTGCTTAAATGTGGTGATTGGTTACTGACATGTCTACTGTCACTGCATATGATTCTGTCACCATTGAAAGAATGGTGGAGGATTATATGAGTGACAGCATCCAAGTAGGCATGTCAGACAGTCCGTACGTATACTGGCAGGAAAAAAAGGCAATTTGGAGGCCCTTGCACAAACTGGCTTTATTTTACCTAAGTTGCCCCCGCTCCAGTGTGTACTTCGAAAGAGTGTTTAGTGCAGCCGGTAACCTTGTCAGCGATCGGCGCAGGAGGTTACTTCCAGAAAATGTGGAGAAGATAATGTTCATCAAAATGAATTATAAAGTCTTCTGGGAAGACCTTTACAGCAATTGCTTCCAGAACGTACACAGGAACCTTTGATGGTGGATTCCAGTGGGGACGAATTAATACTCAGTGAGGAGGATCTACACGGTGAACGGGGTGAGGAATCGGAGGATGATGATGAGGTGGACATCTTGCCTCTGTAGAGCCAGTTTGTGCAAGGAGAGATTGATTGCTTCTTTTTTGATGGGGGCCCAAACAAACCAGTCATTTCAGCCACAGTCGTGTGGCAGGCCCTGTCGCTGAAATGATTGGTTTGTTAAAGTGTGCATGTCCTGTTTATACAACATAAGGGCAGGGCCGGTGTAAGGTCTCTCTGCACCCTAGGCAAAGCTTCAGCCTAGCGCCTCCTAACCTGCAATCCCCACAACCACCTCTCGGAGGGGAGATGCAGGTGGGCTGGGGTGAATTGCATCATTATGCATATGATTAGACCTGCAGCAGCAGCCAGCGCAGTGTAAAAGAAGGAGGCTGCATACAGAGACATCCTTCAGATTTTTGCTAGATGACTTCAGTGGTGCCCCCCAGAGGCCGGCGCCCCTAGGCAGCCGCCTAATGCTGCCTAATGGTAGAGCCGGCCCTGCATAAGGGTGGGTGGGAGGGCCCAAGGACAATTCCATCTTGCACCTCTTTTTCTTCTTATCATCATGTGCTGTTTGGGGCATACTTACCTACTCTCCCGGAAGCTGCGGGAGGCTCCCATTTTTTGGGGTAGCCCCCCGCACCCCCGGAAGAGTGGGCAGGTCTCCCGCATCCTGCTCGCACCCTAGTGATGTTAGCAGGATGGAGAGATAACCTCCCGCATTCGTGGGTCCGTCGGGTGGAGAAGGGGTTAAAATGACACAAACAGCATCATTTTAGCCCCGCCCCTTCCAGCGGACCCGCGATTCGCGGCATTTCCCGGTACGGGGGCGGGGATTAGTGATGTCACAGTCCGGCCCCGCCCCCCAAAGACACCTGCAGCGTCTCCTCCGGGCTTCTCCCGGAGAGGAGAAATACAATGTCGGTAAGTATGGTTTGGGGACTAGTTTTTTTTTGTACCATCCTGTCTGTAACTGCAGTGCCACTCCTAGATGAGCCAGGTGTTTGTACAGCACACTTGTGTCGCTTAGCTTGGCCATCCAGCTACCTCATTGCACCTCTTTTTCTTCTTTGCATCATGTGCTGTTAGGGGGCTAGTTTTTTTTGTGCCATCCTGTCTGTAACTGCAGTGCCACTCCTGGATGGGCCAGGTGTTTGTGCCGCACACTTGTGTCGTTTACCTTGGCCATCCAGCTACCTTATTGCACCTCTTTTTTTTCTTTGCATCATGTGCTGTTTGGGGCCTTTTTTTTCATATCTGCCCTCTTGTCTGCCACTGCAGTGCCACGCCTAGATGGGTCTAATTGTTTGTGTCGCTTGGCTTGGTCATACAACTACCTCATTGCAATTCTTTTTCTTCTTTGCATTATGTGCTGTTTGGGGACTAGTTTTTGAATAGTGCCATCCTGTCTGTAACTGCAGTGCATCCTAGATAGGCCAGGTGTTTGTGCCGCACACTTGTGTCGCTTAGCTTAGTCATACAGCCACCTTGGTGCAACTTTTAGGCCAAAAACAATATTGTGAGGTGTTCAGAATAGACTGGAAATGAGTGTAAATGATTGTTGAGGTCAATAATACTGTAGGAGCAAAATTAACCCCAAATTCTGTGATTTTAGCTGTTTTTGTTTTTTTTCCAAAAATCATCCAGATCCAAAACCAAAACACGAAAGGGTGGTTTTGCCAAAACCAAAACATGAAAATGGATTTAGAACCAAAACACAAAACACGAAAAGTGCCAGCCGCACATCTCTAGTACTAAGCTTTGGAAAGTGATAAAGTAGAGAGAGATAAACTACCAACCAAACTCCTGTAATTTTTCAAAATTCCTGTAACATGGCAGTGAGGAGCTGATTGGCTGGTATTTTATATATCTCCACTTTATCACTCTCCGAGGAAAGATACAACTCTGCCACATACAGGCAGGATCACATATGGAGACACACACATGCAGGGAAAACACATATAGAGACACATACAGGTAGGGTCACATAAAGAGACATACACACATACAGGGTGGTCTCACACACAGAGAGACACAGACAGACAGACAAGGGCAAACAATGTGTTGCCCTGTAGTCTGCCCTCACTCACACTTTTCTCTGTGGATGGCTGCAGCTACGTCCTCCTCCCTGCCCCTCTGCTCAAGTGCAAAGAGCAGCCAGAAGAAGCTGCTGTAATACAGTATATATACCCCATCATTACTCCTTCCCAGTGCCCTAACTAGGCATATCAGCGCTGTGTGCAAGAAACGACATTGGCGCCCCCCCCCCCCCCCCATGCAAGATAGGGGCAAAATATATAGGGGCGTGGCTTCATGGGGAAGGGGCGTGGCCACAAAATAATAGCAATTCATACTATGGTGCACAGTAGTCTCCATTATTCAAATTACGCTGCACAGTAGCGCCACTACACCAGGTAGAGCCCCTTTTATACATTACAGCAGACAGTCCCCCTTTTTAAACATTACGGCAGACGGTGTCCCCGAGAAAGAGAGAGAGAGAGACTCACCATCTCCCCGCTGACAGGCTCCTCGTGCTGGCAGCTCCCTCGGTGCAGACATCGGACAAGGAGAAGGAGGAGGGAGGGGGACTGGAGCCGCAGCAGCGCTATGTCATTGGTAGTAAGCGCTGCTGCAGCTGTCCCCTCTCCTTCCGTATAGGCTGCCCGGCGCCGCTGTGAATGCTGGGATGGAGGAACCGCATCCCAGCATTCACAGCGGCGCCGGGCAGCCTATATGGAAGGAGAGGGGACTGCTGCAGCGGCGCTTACTACCAATGACATAGCGCTGCTGCGGCTCCAGTCCCCCTCCCTCCTCCTCCTTCTCCGCTGCCCGGCGCTCCTCTCTCCTCCACAGCGCGGCGGCGGCGCACACAGCAGAGGTGACATGTAATGAGTCAATTTGACTCATTACATGCCACTGGCCGTGCGCCCTCAGGGCAACTGCGCTGTGTGCCAGGCACACCTGGCACACACGTAGTTACGGCCCTGCTCCTTCCCCAATGCAGTTCTTCCAAAATCCATAAGACTGGGCAAGGGAAAAGACATTTTTTGACAGATTTATTTAAAAAATTTAAACAACATTACTCTAGAACAGTGGTTCTCAAACTCGGTCCTCAGGACCCCACACAGTGCATGTTTTGCAGGTAACCCAGCAGGTGCACAGGTGTATTAATTACTCACTGACACATTTTAAAAGGTCCACAGGTGGAGCTAATTATTTCACTTGTGATTCTGTGAGGAGACCTGCAAAACATGCTCTGTGTGGGGTCCTGAGGACCGAGTTTGAGAACCTGTGCTCTAGATAATAACTTATCTGCATTAAATTAAATCCAATCTAAGTTGGGCATTCCCACTAGGAATTTGTATCAAGTACCTCCAGCCAGGGGTTAAAGTGAGCTGGAACGGGGCGGAACTGCGTTCCGTCAGTTCCACTTGGAGACGGAACGCAGTTCCGCCTCCTCCAGCTCACCTCTCCCGAAGTGTGCTGGCGTCGCAGGGAGATGCCGGGTGCAGAGGCGGAACTACTGGCGGTGCAACCCGTGCGTTGCACTGGGGCCCGCTGGGGTAAAGGGGCCCACAGCCGCCCACATTACAATGAGTCACATTGACTCACTGTATGCCGCGGGTAGCGCTGAGCCCGCCGCCAGTGTTGCTCTCGTGGCCGGAAGTGACAGGGTCCCGGCCAGAGCAGGAGGAGTGCCCGGTCCGCTCTTCTCTCTCCGCCTCTCCTCGGCTGCTTGTGTTACTGTACGGGCCTGCTCTTCCCCTCGGCTCCTCCCCCCAGCTTTCCTAGTGCGGCTCATGACATGGCGGGGCTAGCTGCATGCCTACATATCAGGTACTGTACTGCTGCATATCGGCCGCCCCAAATATGACAGCTCCCCCCCCTCCCGTCCTCTCTCACCCGCGCTTCTCCCGGCTGCCAGGATTTCTAGATTTTTTAATGGGCTGGATGAGTGCGTGCTGTAGTGTATGGGGGGTGGGGAGGGAAAGAGAGAGGAGGGGTGTTGTCTGGGTGCTGTAATGTATGAGCGGGGTGTTGTCTGGGTGCTGTAATGTATGAGGGGGGGTGTTGTCTGGGTGCTGTAATGTATGAGGGGGGTGTTGTCTGGGTGCTGTAATGTACGAGGGAGGGTGTTGTCTGGGTGCTGTAATGTACGAGGTGGGTGTTGTCTGGGTGCTGTAATGTACGAGGGGGGTGTTGTCTGGGTGCTGTAATGTACGAGGGGGGTGTTGTCTGGGTGCTGTAATGTACGAGGGGGGTGTTGTCTGGGTGCTGTAATGTACGAGGGGGGTGTTGTCTGGGTGCTGTAATGTACGAGGGGGGTGTTGTCTGGGTGCTGTAATGTACGAGGGGGGTGTTGTCTGGGTGCTGTAATGTACGAGGGGGGTGTTGTCTGGGTGCTGTAATGTATGAGGGGGGTGTTGTCTGGGTGCTGTAGGGTATGAGGGGGGGTGTTGTCTGGGTGCTGTAGGGTATGAGGGGGGGTGTTGTCTGGGTGCTGTAATGTACGAGGGGGGTGTTGTCTGGGTGCTGTAATGTACGAGGGGGGTGTTGTCTGGGTGCTGTAATGTACGAGGGGGGTGTTGTCTGGGTGCTGTAATGTACGAGGGGGTGTTGTCTGGGTGCTGTAATGTACGAGGGGGGTGTTGTCTGGGTGCTGTAATGTATGAGGGGGGTGTTGTCTGGGTGCTGTAATGTATGAGGGGGGTGTTGTCTGGGTGCTGTAATGTATGAGGGGGGTGTTGTCTGGGTGCTGTAGGGTATGAGGGGGGGTGTTGTCTGGGTGCTGCAGGGTATGAGGGGGGTGTTGTCTGGGTGCTGTAGTGTATGAGGGGGGGTTGTCTGGGTGCTGTAGGGTATGGGGGGATGTTGTCTGGATGCTGTAGTGTATAAGGCGTGTCTGGGTGCTGTAGTGTATGGGGGGTGTCTGGGTGCTGTAGTGTATGGGGGGTGTCTGGGTGCTGTAGTGTATGAGGGGTGTCTGGGTGTTGTAGTGTATGAGGGGGGTGTCTGGGTGTTGTAGTGTATAAGGCGTGTCTGGGTGCTGTAGTGTATGAGGGAGCGGGTGTCTGGGTGCTGTAGTGTATGAGGGAGGGGGGTGTCTGGGTGCTGTAGTGTAGGAGGGGGGGTTGTCTGGGTGCTGTAATGTATGAGGGGGGATGTCTGGGTGCTGTTTGGTATGAGGGGGATGTGTCTGGGTATTGTAGTGTATGGGGGGGATGTGTCTGCGTATTGTAATGTATGGGGGGGGGGGATGTCTGGGTGTTTTAGTGTGCCAGGTGGAGGTGTCTTTGCTGTAGAGGTAATAGTACTGTATGGTGGTGGGTGTTGGTAGTGAATGAAGGGCCAGGGGGATTATCGGAGTGCTGCAGGGGAGTTGGTACTAGTAAATGATGAGACGTGTGGCTGGGCAGGCTATTGGTGGTGAATGAAGATGGGTGATTGGGTGCTTCTGGTGTATTGTTGGTGAATGTGGGGAGTGTCTGGGTGCTGCTGGGGTGTTGGTAATGAATGTGTGTTTGTGTAGGTGGAGGGCACCAACCACTATTTTGCCTCCATATTTCTAGGAGGGCACAAATTTATAGTTTGTAGGGGGGGTGTTGTACACCCTAGCACGTCCCTGCGCCCACCCCCTGTATCATTCAGGCTGCGCTGCAGAAGAGGAGCAGCCAGCAAGGTGAATGTCAAACTAGATGCACATAACAGGAATCGAATGAATTACCAACAAGGAGGACGAATAGGAGGAGTGAAGCAGAAGAGGATGGGGGCGTTGACACCATGGTGGCTGCTGCAGGACTTAGGAGTCAGGAGCAGCAGGATGACCTAGGCGCCCCAGACCCACTGGCCCTGAGGCAAAGGAAGGACGGAGGTCCGGTCAAAAGTCCTGGGAAAGCTCAGGTACTGTGTATCAGTGTGTTGTGTTGTGTGGCCTTGAACGGTTTCTGGTAGATACAGTATTTGCAGATTTCAATTTTCACTGATGCTTTTTGTATAAATCTATTTATTGTAGGATTGGTTAGTGTACTGTAATGGTTAACATTACTGCCTCACAGCACAGAGTTCATGGTTTTGATTCCCTCCATCACCCTAACTGTGTGGAGTTTGTATGTTCTACCCGTACTTGTGTGTGCTTCCCCTGGCTACTTCGGTTTCCTCCCACAATCCAAAAATATACTGATAGGTTAATTGGCTCCCAACAAAAATAAACCCTAGCATATGTGTGTACACAGGCAGACTAGATGGGCCAAGGGGTGCAGCGGCGGCTGCAGTGAAAAGGGGGCGGTGGGGGGGGCCCAAAGCATATTGTTGCACCTGGGCCTTCCACTCTGTAGTTCCGCCACTGGCCGGGTGCCCACTGAGATTGTGTTACCAGCGGTGCCCGGCTCTCCCTGCACAGCGGAAGCCGGCGGCAGGAGCTCACTACTGAGCTCCGGCTCCTGGCTCTGTCAGTGCGCGCTATGATAGAAATGTCATGACGTGTGTCTCAGTGCTTGGAAGCCGGACGCCAGGAGGATAACAGGGGGTGGACGTGGGAGCGGTAAGTATGGTGGGTTTTTTTTTTTAAACATGTGTGACTACTACTGGGGGCATAACTACAGGGGGGCTAAACTACAAGGGGGCAAAGTACTACAGGGGGGCATTACTACTGGGGATAAACAGCAAGGGGGCAATCTACAAGGCGGCTAAACTACTGGGGCATTAATACTTGGGGCTAAACTACAGGGGCTAACTACTGGAGGCTAACTACAAGGGGGCAAGCTACTGGGGGCATTACTACTTAGAACAAACTACTGGGGGCAAACTACATGGGGCTAAACTACAGGGGCGCATTACTACTGGGGGCATGACTACTGGGCGCATTACTACTGGGGGCATGACTACAGGGGTGCATTACTAGGGGCATAACTACAGGGGCACATTACTACTGGGGGCATACCTACAGGGGCTAGCTAAACTACAGGGGCACATTACTGCTGGGGGCATAACTACAGGGGCGCATTACTACTGGGGGCATGACTACTGGGCGCATTACTACTGGGGGCATGACTACAGGGGTGCATTACTACTGGGGGCATAACTACAGGGGCGCATTACTACTGGGGGCATGACTACAGGGGTGCATTACTACTGGAGGCATAACTACAGGGGCACATTACTACTGGGGGCATAACTACAGGGGCACATTACTACTGGGGGCATAACTACAGGGGTATTACTACTGGGGGCATAACTACAGGGGTATTACTACTGGGGGCATAACTACAGGGGCTAAACTACTGGGGGCATTACTACTGGGGGCAATCTACATGGGGCGAAACTACAGGGGCTAAACAATTGGGGGCATTACTACAGGCGACATTACTACTGGGGGCAATACCATTAAGTGCATTACTAATGTGGGCACTACTAATGAGGGCATTGTAAATGGGGCACTTCATAAGGGGCATCACTCCTCGGGACATAAGGGGTACTACTACAGGGGGCATTGCATAAGGGGCACCACTACTATGGGCACTACCAGTACAGTGGACATTGCATAAGGAGCACTACTACTGTGGGCATTGTAAAAGGAGCTACTGCTATGGGCATTGTGTATTACGGGGTGCTACTACTTTTGGCATTATGTGTATTAGGGGTGCTACTACTGTGGGCATTATTACTATTGTGTGACCACGCCTCTTTCTTTTTGAGACCACGCCCCTTTTGGGGAGCGCATCTACGACACGCGCAATACCTGTATTGCATGGGCGCCGAGGGAGGGGGGGGGGGTGAGTTCCACCACCTCTCTAGGACCACTTTAAACATTGCCTCCAGCTCAGACATTTGGGGAGATGTACCTAACCTTCAAGAAAGAAAAAGTACCAGCCAATCAGCTCCTAACTGCCATGTTAAAGGCTGTGTTTGAAAAACGACAGCAGCTTGTTAGCAGGTAGTTTATCTCCATCCACTTTCTCTCCAAGGCTTAGTGCATACAGCCCTTTATTTCTCTCCACTTTATCACTCTCAAAGGCTTAGTACATCTGCCCCATTATCACTCCAATGTCAAACATTGTCTTTGCCACTGACCCCTCACAATTGAAACACTTTGCCGTAGACAACCCATGAATACAGGTTTAGGCCCTGATTCAGTATGAGCGCAAAACTACAACTCCTTTCTGTAGCATGTGGGGGGCCTCCCAGCATGGGGCAATGCCGCACTGCATGCTGGGTCCTCCTCTCCCCTGATGAAATACAAGCACATCACTAAAGAGTGTTGCGCTCACATCTTTTGGGTAGACCCCTCCCTTCGATAGTATGATGTGTTGCGTCGCAGCAGCTGCGTGTGACGTCACACAGCCACCGCGGCCTGCCCTGCAAATGGACCAGACAAACCTCCGTTGTCTGGAACGCGCCGCCCCAATGCTGCGACACCACCTCGTCACTGCTTCCCGCCAGGACCCAAGTCCTCGCTCATGCACAGAAGTGCAGAAATCGACGAATATCGATTTCCGCACTTTGACAAATGATGCTGAATCAGGTCCTTAATCTCCCTTTTATACTGATTGTTGACGGATGTATCACTTTGTTCACACGACCCTCACGAGATGGGAGGGGCTTGGGAGGCTGATTTGGTAGATGCATTGGAAAATGAGTGGTCAGAGATTTGGGAAAATGCAGCTTCTAGTTTGATTGTGTAAAAGAGAACATTAATAAGTTATTGTATATGTGTAGCACAGGTTCTCAAATTCGGTCCTCGGCAACCCACACTGTTCATGTTTTCCAGTTCGCCTGTGGAATTTTAGTTGATACAAAGTGCACATGGAGTGAGACCTGGAAAATGTGATCTCTGTGGGGTCCTGATGACCGAGTTTGAGAACCGGGGGTAATTCAGAGTTGATCGCTATTGGGCAAAACCAAGGTGGTCATTCCGAGTTGATCGCAGCCAGCAAGTTTTTGCTGCTGCTGCGATCAACTGGTGCACGCCTATGGGGGAGTGTATTTTAGCTTAGCAGGGCTGCGAACGTTTGTGCAGCCCTGCTAAGCTAATAAAAATTCAAGTAAAGGAAGACTAGCCCTGGACATACTTACCCTGTGCGACGATCTCTGCGATGCTGGGGCCGGCTTTGACGTCAGACATCCACCCTGCGTTCTGCTGGACACGCCTGCGTTTCCTTCTCCACTCCCCCAAAACGGTCTCCAATGGTCCGGAGACGCCCAGGTACACCTTCTTTCAGTGATTTTTTTTAAATTACGCAAATTACAGCAGAGACAGATTAGGACTAACTGGGACCTAACCAGCTTGGAAAATTATCTAAGACAGAAGATAGCACCTAGGGGTTTACATCCAAGGACACTTCCTGCTTTTGAACTAGCGACTGAAAATCTTAAAAAGGAATGGGAAAGTGCGCTATTGAAGTGTTCATCTGATCTTATGAATATACTCATAAAGCACAATCATCTGATATTGGAAGAATGTGAAAAGGATATTAACATATTGGGCAAAAAACTGGAGGTATGGGAACAAAGCACCACATTTTAAAAGTGTTTTGAAGATCACAAGAAGGAACTTCAACAATATGAGTCCATGATTGTGGATAGGAAAAAAACAGAAATTTGTGAGGGATGCCACAGATAGGATATTTAAATGGAATAAGAATGTGGACAAATACCCACGGAGAGATCTGGGAGAAAACTATACCTCCTCTGAGGTTGACTCCTCGGAAAATGAGGATGGAGGGAAGCATGGATTGAGAAATGACAAACAACGAAGAGATATGAATCAGAGGCAGTCTTTTTTAGAACCAGGCCTGATGCCCAGAGGACGTCCACCTAGAGGAGGAAGAGGAGGGGAGGTAAGAAGAACAAGAAACAGGCAAAGATGGGAATCAACCTCCCCAACAAGGTACTCCCCCAGGACGTACAAGAACAAATGAAGGAGAGCAACCAGCTAAATATCATTAACTTGACAGACCATGTTTTAACAAAGGATCAGGGACAAGTTTTAGTGAGGGGTTTATCATTCTCACCATCCAAGCCATTTAATCGATTTATATGGGAGAAGAATTTACAACTTTTTGGCAGGAAGTTATTGCTCAAGAAGTTCTTCTCCAACAAACAAAGAGGAGTGACCCTCCCACAATCATTTACCTCTGATAATTTCAACATACAATAGATATGGTCTTCCCAAGAAATGGAGGCCATACAATCCCTAGAACAACTCTCTGCAGAGAATAGGGAGACAATAGATTGCACCATTAAACGACCAAGGTGCAAAAATAAATCCATCTTTTTTCCTCCAGACAGTATCAGCCCTGAAACGAAAGTGTTCTTAAACTTGGTCTCTAAAGAATTTGATATAATTCACAAGAAATCCAGATATCAGAAATTTCCCAGGAATGTATCTTTCCGTGAGAGACAAGCCATAATGGAGATCAAATCCTGGGAAGATGTCATAGTGAAACCCTCAGACAAAGGGGGCAACACAGTATTATGGCCGAGAGCAATGTACATGAAGGAAGCTCTGAAACAACTTAACAATCCACAGTGCTATCGAAGACTCTTATTGAATCCTACCGCCAACTATATAGAGGTCTACAATAGGATAATTGAACAAGCATGGACAAACCATACTATCTCTAAGGAAGAATATCAGTTTTTGAAGGTGGAGAATCCAAGAATTCCCACCTTTTACTTACTCCCTAAGGTTCATAAAAATTTAGTAGAGCCCCCAGGACGCCCGATTGTCTCGGGTCTAGGGAGTCTGTCTGAAAAAGCGAACATTTTCATTGACACTCATTTGAGGTCATTTGTTGTACAACTGGCATCATATGTTAAAGATACACCGGATGTCTTGAAAAAACTGAATCACATCCAGCTGGAAAACAATCACATATTAGTGAGCTTAGATGTGTCTTGTATACGTGTATCTCGCATGACCTTGGCTTACAAGCCATACAATACTTCCTGAAAATGGAAGGTGAAGGGGAATTTCAAAACCTTCTGCTCAGATTACTTGACTTTGTCTTGGATAGAAACTACTTTGTTTTCAATGATCACTTCTACCTCCAGGTAAGGGGTACAGCGATGGGGGCAGCATGCGCCCCCACGTACGCCAACCTCTTCCTGGGATGGTGGGAGAAAGAGGTGGTCTTTGCTGACAGTCATGAAACACAGACTCAACACATAATTATGTGGCTTAGGTATATAGATGATGTGTTTATGATTTGGGAAGGCACAGAAGAGGAGTTGATTGAATTTGTTAAGAGTCTCAACATCAACAAATATAACATCAGACTTACGATGGAGTATGACCGGGATGAAATATCATTCCTGGACTTGAAAATATACCGTGATGAGACCAACAGTGTGGCAACGAAACTCCATCGCAAAGACACAGCCACAAATAGCGTACTCCACAATTCCAGCTCACACTTTCCCCCGACAATCTCCAATATTCCAAAAGGTGAATTCCTAAGACTCAAGAGGAACTGTTCAGATGCTCTAATTTATCAACAAAAGAGCAATGAACTCGTGGAACATTTACGTGAATGGAGATATAGCCATAGGCTTATTAAGAAGGCAAAGACCTCTCTCGAACAAACTGAAAGAAATTCCTTGAGTTTTCACAAAAAAGACAGCCAGAATCAGACAAAGATGAGATGAGATTTGTGGGCGGCTTCTGTAGGGAGTGGAGGCAACTCCAAGATGGGATTCAAAAACACTGGCATATTCTCTTATCAGACCCGGATCTTGCCCATAATCTAATGGAAAAAGTTTCAATGAGCTGGAGAAGATGCCCAAATCTCAAGGATCACTTTGTCCGCAGTCACTACAATCGAAATCCACCAAGAATCCCCACAGTTAAGGGAACTTTTCCCTGTGGTTCCTGTAGGGCATGCAGGTACATGCTACCCACACATAAAACCACAGACAGAGATGGGAACCCGTACAAGATTCATGAATATTTCAACTGCAGAACCACAAATGTAGTTTACTGCCTACTGTGTACATGTGGTAAGAGATATGTAGGAGTTACCACAAGAATGTTCAAAACGAAAGTTCTGGAACACGTGGGAACCATCCGAAATGCAGCCAAGGATATAAAAAAATTTAAACAGATCACAACAGTAGCGAGACATTTCCATCAACATCACAATGACAGCTCACATCAAATCCAGATCTTTGGTTTGGAGAGAATTAAAATGGCATTCGAGGAGATACGATGAAGGAATTGTTAAAAAAGGAGAGCGAGGACTTCCGGTGGGTGGCACATCCAAGATGGCCACGTTTTAGAAGAGCTCTGCTCTAAAAGGCTCTATCCACTGCCATCCGACCGATTTGGTGCTGCCTGGCTCGACATACTGCCTGGCCTTTGTTCTCTGGTGGCTGCTAAGTCCGGTGATACCCTGCTCGGGCGAGTGGAGTGGCAGGAGGCCCTATTCCCCGGAGTCAGGCCCGCGATCAGGCCGCCGCATGGTGGGTGTCGGTGCTGCTCCCCCCTCTGCCTGGTTTGATCTTCCCTGAGTCTGCCTTCCCTCGGGGATCGCTGCCCTTCCCCACTGCCTCGAGACCGTTTACTGTGCCTCCGGTGAACTTTGTTGCGGCTACTCACCCGCCTCGTTCCGGAACCCCTGCGAGGTGAGGTCCCCTGGCGTCCTGGCTGGCCGGACCCTCGTTTGCGGCGTGGTGTGGGGCTGCTTTCGCTGGGACGACGACGCGGCTTTCTTCCTCTCCTCCTGACTTGCACCCTCCGTACTCCCGTCTGCTTGCGGTGCCACCGTGGGGGAGCTCTCTGGTGTGGTGCGCTGGACACCCGGGCGGCTGCGTGACTCACGAACGGGGAATCGCTTCATCCGCTGCCCTGTGTGGAAGCCCGCCTCTCCCCGCTGCCTCCCCAGGGATTGACTACCCGTGCTTGCTGGACACATAAAGACAGCTTGTGTAGCTGAGCCGGCTGTGAGATCTGCACAATATACATCCCCGCTGTGTGCTGATATCCTGGGGCTAAGGATTCGGCGAGAGCCCGTCACCCCGGAGGTGGGCCCGTACAGAGACTACTGCCTGGTGAGTACCCACGCTCCCTGACTTGTCCGCCTGGACTTCCCTGCGGAGGGCTACGGACTCCCTGCTGCGTTCTGGCCCAGGTGAGGGATCCTGCTTTACTCCCCGACATGACACATCTTCCTGTGTGCTGGTGGCCGCGACGTCCTGGGACCGCCCGCTGGGTGTCTATGCTGTAATCGGGCTGTGGTTCTGGGCGAGACAAGTGGCGGCTGGACCTCACTAACGGATAGAAGCCCGTGCCGATCTGCCTGATAATTTGAGTGGGGACAGCTGATTACTCTGTCCTAGAGATACGCTGCTGGTGCTTTTTGCCTCTATTGTAGCAGCCCCTGAACCTTGCTAAAGCTCCTGGACGCTACCGAACTGCCATACATTGGAGCATACCTGGTATCACCACCACCTTTGTTTTCTATGTTATTGCATCCATTCTATATATTATACCTCCCTTCTATTTCTCTCTGGCTGTTCCTTTCATATCCCCACCCCTCTGAAGCTGCCCCCCCTCCCTTATTTTCCCTCTCGTTCCCACTCAAGTGTCATCATACACCTTCCTTTTTTCTTTTCTCTTTTTCACACTGACTCTGTGCCGCTAGTGGTAATTTTGTTCACTGGCCTGGTGGACACTGCCACCCTGTGGCCGACTGCTACCATTGTGCATAGTATCTGTCTCGCTGGTACAACCTCTTTTTTGTTATTAGAGCCTGCTGTTACGTTACAGGCTTGGTACATAGCTAGGTGGTGTAGGATCTATATCTAACTATGTGATATCTTACATACCCTATTGGGGCGATATACTTTACGAATTCAGATGTTTATCATCTGATACTTCTATTAACTGGTGAACAGTGTCCGATCCTCTTGGATCTTTCCTATTAAACATTTCATAATTAATGGAGAGGTTTCTGAACAGAACCGTATCCGAAACCATAGTAAAAAATAAAAAGGCAAATAAGACAGGTGGCTCTTCCCCACCGCAATCACAGCCCGCAACAAATGTGGATGGGAATCCCGACCCCACGTCCCAACCTGACATGACCCCCCCCAGTGTCCCAAACTGCCAAAGAGATTCTCTCGGTGCTAATGCCCCATATTGACAGAAAATTAGACGAATTTAGAGACTCATTCCAGTCTGCTCTGAGAGACGTGGCTTCGAACACCTCGAGAATATCGGAGGTGGAGCAGAGAGTCAGTGACATAGAGGACACGGTCCGCAATGTAGAGTCATCATCTGACTCATCCATTGGCATGATCCGGGAGCTCCAAGACAAGCTA
This sequence comes from Pseudophryne corroboree, assembly GCF_028390025.1. Lineage (NCBI taxonomy): Eukaryota > Metazoa > Chordata > Amphibia > Anura > Myobatrachidae > Pseudophryne > Pseudophryne corroboree. Next base: position 131,042,402 of record NC_086451.1, read on the forward strand.
GATGAACTAGAAAATCGAAACAGGAGAAATAATCTTCGCTTTATTGGTATCCCGGAGCATGTTAAACCCTCCCTACTGGGTGACTTCCTGGCCTCTCAATTGGTTCCTGCTCTCCATATATCCGACAAGATAGAATTTCCTCAGGTTGAAAGGGTTCATAGGGTGGGGGTCGAGCGGGAAGGTCCTAATTCCCCTCCAAGACCGGTGGTGGCCCGTTACTTTGATTATAGGACAAAGGAAATAATATTACGGGCATATAAGAAAATGGGCAAATTAGTTATTGAAGGTACCCGTATATTGATCTTTCAAGATTTTTCAGTAGTGGTCACCCAAAAACGCAGAGCATTCTCACCTGTTTGCAAGTTCTTAGTAGAATCGCAAAAACGCTTTGCCTTGCTATACCCGGCTAGACTGAGGGTCACAGATAATGGCCGCACCCTTTTCTTTGATGACCCAGAAGAGGCCCGTAGACACTTTCTGTCCCCTCTCTCCACACAGAGTTCACCAGTAACACTATCCCAGAGATCCCCCAATCGCTGAACGGATTTGCAAACACGAATGTGGTATCTGTATTATTACACTACTTTAAATTTAGCGATAGGGGACAAGGTTCTGTTTTCTATCCGCCCCTAGACGGTTAACAGTTAATATGATATTACGTAGGAGACTGGCTCTCCAAGTTCAGTTTACTATTTGTTTTTTGTTGATTCTAGGAGATGGCTGCAGTGTTGTCACTGTGTCCACTCAGATAAATTTTTGGTATGAGAAAATTCAGAAAAGATTATTGAGGCATGACTTCTCATTTTTTGACAATTGTAATATGTTCAAACCACTGTATTTACAAATGTTTATGTTATATTTTGGAGCGACGACGGCAGAGAGATGGGAACACCTAGCCGAAAAAGGGCTAGAAGGGCTGTCCTCCGCTTGCTGGGACGGGGGACCCCAAAGAATATTGCAGGGACCGTGTGGTGAACAGTCCGCAGCGCGATCTGGGATCGGATGATGGCAGGTACAACACACAATTTACCATACATGCCTCCCCATGACTCGATAAAATGCCTGTCATGGAATGTAGGTGGGCTCAATACCCCCATTAAGCGCCAAAAAGTCCTATCCCATCTGAAGAAATTCAGTCCAGATATTATTTTCCTACAGGAAACCCACTGGAGGGAAGGGGATGGCGCCTCCCTTCGCGCTGGCTGGCTTGGCGATTGTTTTTCGGCCTCATTTGTTAACAAAACAAGAGGGGTGGCCATTCTTTTTGCACGACACCTCTCATACACTATTTTGACTGTTGTCCAAGATCCTGATGGCCGATATATACTGATAGATGTTAAGATTGGAGATGCCACATATACTCTTGTGAATATATACGCCCCCAACATCCAGGTTTCTGAATTCCTGATTAAAGTAACCTCCCAGATACAACAACGGGAGAATTTTCAATTAATACTCGGAGGGGATTTCAATACGGTGCGTGATCCGACCCTAGACAAAACCCCAATCCCGTCCAACCGCCATTCTCCTATTTGGTCTACACTTGCGAAATTTACACTGGGGCTCCAAGTGACTGATGTCTGGAGACTCTTCAACCCATCAGATAAATCTTTCACTTTCCACTCGGGGGTCCATCGCACAGTCTCTCGCATAGACTATTTTTTAGTGGCGGACTCTCTAATATCAGAGGTGACTTCTGCAAACATCGCTGAAATTTTGGTCTCGGATCACGCACCGATTGAGTTTTCATTTAGGTTGCCACACACAGGCCCTACACACCGTACTTGGAGATTTCCCGCATATCTATTTCAATCAGAAAAATTTAAAGAGTATTTGAAACGTAATTGGCTAGATTATATAGACAATAATATCACACATTGGAATGACCCGGTTCTTTTCTGGGAAGCATCGAAGTCCGTGATGCGTGGTAGTATCATCTCATACGTATCGGGGCGCAATAAGATTCAAAAAGACCAATATCGTTCCCTCTCCCACAAGGTACAGACTACATTTGCTGAATATGTGGCGGATCCCTTGGAGGAGAAATTAACTATATATAATCAAGCTAAATCTGTATTGGAAAATTTTTTACTTTCCCAGGCCCAATCACGATTAGATTACACAAAAAATAAATATTATAGATGGGGAGCCAGGACGGGACGCTTATTGGCCTCGTTAACTAAAGGCTATAAACGAAGAAATCACATTGTTTCCATTAAAAACAATAGGACTTCTCTTTGTCTGACACGCACATCGGACATATCAAAGGCTTTTTATGACTACTATTGCAAACTATATTCCGCAAGACCATCGACCCCAGAATCATTAGAAGAAGTTATTAGAGAGGCCAACTTACCTAGTCTAGACCCAGAACAAACTGATCTATTAAATTCAGAAATTACCGAAGAGGAAATAAGACTGGCAATCTCATCTTTACACACTGGCAAAGCTCCGGGACCAGATGGATTCTCGGGAGAATACTTTAAAATCCTATCCACAGATATTGTCCCGACGTTGTTAGAACTATATCGCACCATTCACAAACAACGTCCACACTATCCTTCCTTTAACGCTGCTTACACGACTCTCATCCCAAAGCCTGACCGTGACCCCACACAATTGAGTTCATATCGCCCTATCACCCTATTAAATGTGGACTTCAAAATTTTATCCAAAATAATGTCGTCCCGATTACAACTATTTTCCTCTTCCCTTTGCTCACCTCATCAACTAGGATTTACACGAGGCAGACAGCTAGTCAAGGGTATTCGAACAGCTATTGCTTCTATTGTGGCTTCCAACCAAAATCCCACTATCTCCAATATGCTTCTAAGCTTAGACGCCCAGAAAGCTTTCGATACGGTATCATGGCCATTCTTATTCAAAGTTCTGTCAACCAGAAATTTTGGCTCAGACTTTATCAACCTTATACAGTTCTTCTATAGTTCCCCCACAACTCATCTTTTAGTAAACGGCACGAGAAGTGATCCTATTGTCATGTCCAGAGGCACCCGCCAGGGCTGTCCTTTATCCCCACTCCTCTTTAATCTATCCCTCGACCCTTTACTCCGTATAATTGATTCTTGGCCCACATTGAAGGGTATCCCGATCGGCTCGGTGGAAGTAAAGCTCACCGCATTTGCAGACGATGTTCTGATATACATGTCCAATCCTAAACACTCCCTCGGACCATTGTTAAAACTGCTGGATCGGGTGGGATCCCTATCTGGCTTCTTTATCAACTTTGAAAAATCCAACGCACTTTATCTTAAAAAGGGCTTCCATAGACCGTTATGGGCAAAGCAGCTACCTTTAAATTGGGCTAAAAAGAAACTTCCATACCTAGGAGTCACCCTCCCCAAGAACATTATGGACCTCTATGATGTAAATATTGGTAAAACACTTTTAAAACTTACAAGGGATATTGAGGCAATGGCACAATTGCCACTTTCCTTTTTAGGAAGGGCGAACATAATAAAAATGATATACTTCCCGAAACTTCTCTACCCACTACAAGTCCTCCCCCTCATACTTTCTAGGCAAAATCTCCTATAAATCACGGCGACCTTTAGGAAATTTATTTGGAACAATAAGCGAGCGAGAATTGGTCTGTTCAAATTAGGTCAGCCTAAAACAAATGGGGGAATTAACTTTCCAGACATCCTGACGTATAGCTATGCTTCCCATGTTCGTTATATCAAAGACTGGTTGTCTAACACCCACACATACGCTGACTCATCTCTCGAACAAAATTTTATTCCACGGGTGTCTTTGGTAGCCTTTTTACACTTGACTGATGCCGAGATTTCACCTGACTTAATGATCAACCCCCTCCTAATGACCACGAGGAAAGTCTGGCTATCTTTGAGACACAAATATAAACTACACAAACATATATCCATTCATTTGCCCTTTTTAAATAACCCGGGCTTCCAAAACGGAGAAGCCGCCTCTTCTTTCAAGGAATGGAAAACCCTGGGAATATGTAACATAGGCCAACTCCTTAATCCTAAATCCCATAAACCATTAACATATGCGGAGGCCCTATCTAAATTCCCTGACATTGGTCCACAGAACTTTGCTTTTTTTCAAGCCCAACATTATATAAGTAAAATCTCCAAATTAATGCCCACAACTGATTGGGGGAACCAATTAGACCACATATTGATGCGACCAGAACAATCTAAAGGGGCTATCTCATTCTACTATAAACAGTTCCACACCACACTAGACCATTCTTTATATAAAACTGGAAAAGCACAATGGTTGGAACACTTTCCCAATCTAGAAGTAGAGGGGCTATTAAGCATGTTACATTTTTCAATAACCACGTTTCCAGCCGCCAAATACACAGAAATGTACCTAAGCATATTCCACAGATCCTACATTTCTCCCCACAGGGGTTTCTTGATAGGCCTACTAGCTGACTCTTCTTGTCCTAAGTGTGGCCACCCCTCTGCCGACCTATATCATTGCTTCTGGGCCTGCCCGCTTTTGAGAAGGTTCTGGTTAGCAGTATGGCGCTTTGCTTCTCAGCATTTAGTGAGTTATACTCCCCTTACACCGGAATGGGCCATATTTGGAATTATACCCCCTGGCATTAGAGTTTCCAAACCCGTCAGGAGGTTGTTGTTGGCAATCTCCTCGGCAGCTAGGAAAGCTGTCTTGCAAATGTGGGTCCATAGCTCTGTTCCGACACTGGAAATGTTTAGGGACAAACTTTTTTTTATCTGCCATATGGATTGGCTGGAGGCCTCACTGCAAAAGGAATCTCGCACGGAATCTTTTTTTGAAACATGGGAGAGTTTTGTTGAGACACTTCCTATTCATACTAAGGAGGCCATTGGTCAGTGTTTTCGTAACACACTTTGGTATGAAACCAGGGTCTTTCTTGGAGACCCTCCCATAGAGCTTGATGGCGCTAGCTAGGGACCCCGACGTGTTCCTATCTCTCTGTAAGTATATGGCATATTTATAGAGGGTATCTGGTATTCTTAAATATTGTGCAAACCGCTTGTATATCGATTCCTCTCTAAGTCATATATTGTATTTGGTGAATGCCACGTTATATCTGTCTGTTCTGCTGTTATCTTCTTAGACTGATACTCACAATGTCATTGTATTTATTGTTACTTTATTCAAAGAAATGCTTCAATAAAGAAAGAAATGTTTAAAAAAAAAAAAAAAAAGGAGAGCGAGTGGACATTCATGTTAGGCTGTTTAGCACCAGCAGGTATGAACGAACACATCAATTACACTGTCTTTTTATGATCCTGGAATGACGTGACATTCTTCATGTATGGATGAAATGAGAGACATATCCATATAAATTATTTATCACTCTCTCTCTCTCTCTCTTCCTTTATCCCCCACTCCCTTTCCCCCTTTTTTTCTTTTAATAAATTTGTCTCTTCCCCCCTTCTTCTGTTTTTCTCAGAACTACACTGTATATAGAAGTGAGAAGTCAATTCTTGGCTCTATTTTCCTGGGAAACATCTTTCCCCAGTATATTAGGAGAAATATACATGAAGGTACACGGACACACGGCTGGCCAGGTATATATTAATTGGTATTAATCCTCTGACACACAGCTCTCTTTCCATTTTGTAAATTTTTTTATGATGATTACTACAGTTCCTTAACTAAATTAATTTTCGGTCCATTAATGGTTTATTTTAATTTTTAGTCCTTTAACTATCTCTTGCCTTCCAAATTCACTTATTTTCTCTCATTGTCATAGATTCACAGTTGGTCACTTTCACGTGTTATGGTTGTACTTTTGCACGTAATAATGTGTGCACTATATATATTTTTTTCCTCAGTGTGCACATCTAAGTATGCACATATATGTATAAAATATTTTTTTTCCCTCCCTCCCCCCCCCCCCTTTTTTGTTCTTTTTCCTTTAAAAAAAAAAACGATTTATATGTCACTAATGTACATACAATGCACTTCTCTTTATTCAATAACACACTTTTCATCTAAGGAAACTTATGTGGACACATAAAAAGCTTTTTCACCGCACGACAACGTAATAAACACTACATTTGTCTTTTGCTAGAAGTACTTTCTTCTAATATAATCTGCACTAGTAGATGCTCACCAAGCATAAATTCTAATTTTGGCTTAATGTTGATCATAACAGCACATTACACACTTCACGGACTTCACCAATCGGATCTGTCACACCAATTCTCTGTTTTTTTCTTATTATTTTTTCTTCTTTTATTAATTTTTCTGCAACAGTTGAATAATCTTCTGTTTCTTTTGGAACCTCTAGCAAAGTGGGCCATGATATGAATTTTTCTTTTTTATATCAACTGAAATCTCCTCTTATTTTTAGACCAGTATATGTCCGGTATAAATCCTTTAATAATGAATGTTCATTTGCCAAATTAATGCCATTTAATTGATATATTACTGTTACAGGTGGGTTAAGTTCGAGGAGACCCAGATGGGTGGATTCCCAGAAAAGTACTTCAACAAAATAACTTGAATATATAAATATGAATTTATTGTATACTTAGCTAAGGTTATTGATGAATTCAGTAGATCCAGTTCGATACAGCAATCACATCATCATACTCAGGAGCCTCGCCCTCTTCGTCTAGAGGCTGAGTTATTTTCAGATCATCCTGGTTCATCCAGGCTATCTAGGCTACTTTAACATTGAAAATTTCTATCTTATATAGGCTGAAGAACTCCTGAGTAAGGGTATTTCATGTGTCCAAAGTTCATATGATGACATATACATAAATGCTAAGAAACAGTAGGGGGCACTGTTGCCTCAATTTTGAGTGTTAGAAATAACATAAAAATATCAATGTGTAACATGGATTATATAGATTAACACACAAGGTGAAAACACCATTGTCTTAATATGAAGACGCAAACATTACAATGTTGACATATGTCCAACTCCAAACACTTGTCTTGTTTTTGTCTGTCTCATATAACCAGACAATGGACATTGCCCTTGCTTGTAAAATATACCTGTGTCAGGAATACTGACACACACAGAACATAGTTTGTAATAAATATATATATCTATATTTCCCTTGTATTAAATATATATATATATTTCCCCCTTCTTGTACTATTAAAAACACCGTATTATATTCATAACAAACACCAACCACCATTCTAAAGATATAACATAAAGCACTCCTATAATAATCCAATGAAGTTTAGAACATGATTTGTATATAGCCAGTATGCAAGCTGGCATGTAATGGGTAACAAGTACTATCTTCAGAATGTTTACTCATTCTGTTCTTTGTATTTGGTGCTAAAAACACATGAGAGCATGATCTTGATGAGATTGATAATAGTGAAACTTATATTTTTGTATCACTCCTTACACTCCACCCTCTGCTCTCAGTGGTTTTGCACCATATACCTTGCAAGTTATATCCTGTATCAGTTATCATCTTAACATTTTCTAAACAAGAACAACATTTACCTATTAACTATATACCACATTTAAATCACCAAATATTATTTAAAAAAAAACATAAGCAAAGCATCCTTTTAGATGAAGGATTCCTATGAGCAACATTTTTAATCCAGAGAATCAATTGGTTGTATTAAACCAGGATATCATATTCTGGATCATTGTCAGTATTTATTTACTCCTCCTTTAACTTTGGTACTCGCTTGATATGGGCTGTCAAAGGGTAAATAATGTCTGTAAAGTCTAGTTCAATAAAGTCTTGGGATATTGCTGAATGTTGAATCCATGCAATATATGGTTCAAGTTCAATTTTCCATAATTATGTAGATGCTGTGTCATCCATCTTGTGCAAATGTCTTATCTTCATGGTCTCTTTCTTGTATAAGAAACTTCTCTCTAGCCATAGTCATCACAGGCACCTCTCAAGTTAAGTCCTCTCATCTCCTCTTTCAACGAGTGTAGAAGTAATCAGCCTGTTGGCTTAAGAACAATAGACAGTGTGAGATAAACCATTACATTAAAACAAAATAAACATTTCTTTATCCTACTACTAATATCTCTTCTTCCTGTTTTTATTTCTAAACATTTCTACAGAACAATCTTATCATCACTGTGTGTTTTTGTGAAAAAAACCTGAAAATATTCCCCAAAAATTCAAGCTTTTACCACCCTCTGGTTAATAAAGCATATATACATACAGTCTGCTCTAAACGCCAGTTTGCATGTGCATGAACATTCCTGTTTCCTAAACAACACATCCATTCCTTCAATCATACTGATGTCAGTTTTGTGAATGGTATGAATAATTAAAGAACCAATATACTCTTGTTTGTGTCTATAAAATGGGTGTCTGTCTGCTCAAATCTTCTTGGACATCCCATAATAACAACAAAAAAGTATTTAAGTATTTGTCAACATCGGGATAGTCTCTTATCTTGCTTCTCTCTGCTTGAGACAACTTCACTCCTGGATGACGATGTTCTGTAGCTGTTAAATACAGCTTTCTTCTTCTTGGCAGGAAATTATATATTCAAATTGCCATACTTGTGCAGTTTATATTTCAAAGTTCATGTGCCCTTTTTCAGTGTCAGGGAAAATACTCCACATTTTCAACTGCTGGCAAACTTGACAGTTCTCTGTAATATCAACCATGGTCTGGATACAGGCAATACCTCTGACTTGAGCTTGCTGGAATGAAGCTTCCACTCTTCCATGGCTTGACAACAGCATCAGTATTTGAACCCAGCATCTTAGCACCATCAGTGCTGTATCTGTGACAACTTGCACACCACACTTTGCACTCAGTTCTTGTGTCTGTACTTAAATCAACATTCTGTAAATCTTCTAAAGGAGTTACAGTCCTGATTGGTTGCATGTATTTAGCGTCAGTCTCCAAAATATCATAACAGTGTCCGGATCTATTTAGATATGATGGAACACTTGCCCGCTTCTTACTGAATAACCTTTTAAACATTTTTCTTACACAAAATATATAACACTTTCTGGGGGTCCAAACGGGGTCTCCTGGCTGGCTCGCCAAATGTTACAGGTGGGTTAAGTTCGAGGAGACCCAGATGGGTGGATTCCCAGAAAAGTACTTCAACAAAATAACTTGAATATATAAATATGAATTTATTGTATACTTAGCTAAGGTTATTGATGAATTCAGTAGATCCAGTTCGATACAGCAATCACATCATCATACTCAGGAGCCTCGCCCTCTTCGTCTAGAGGCTGAGTTATTTTCAGATCATCCTGGTTCATCCAGGCTATCTAGGCTACTTTAACATTGCAAATTTCTATCTTATATAGGCTGAAGAACTCCTGAGTAAGGGTATTTCATGTGTCCAAAGTTCATATGATGACATATACATAAATGCTAAGAAACAGTAGGGGGCACAGACGCCTCAATTTTGAGTGTTAGAAATAACATAAAAATATCAATGTGTAACATGGATTATATGGACATTGCCCTTGCTTGTAAAATATACCTGTGTCAGGAATACTGACACACACAGAACATAGTTTGTAATAAATATATATATCTATATTTCCCTTGTATTAAATATATATATATATATATTTCCCCCTTCTTGTACTATTAAAAACACCGTATTATATTCATAACAAACACCAACCACCATTCTAAAGATATAACATAAAGCACTCCTATAATAATCCAATGAAGTTTAGAACATGATTTGTATATAACCAGTATGCAAGCTGGCATGTAATGGGTAACAAGTACTATCTTCAGAATATTTACTCATTCTGTTCTTTGTATTTGGTGCTAAAAACACATGAGAGCATGATCTTGATGAGATTGATAATAGTGAAACTTATATTTTTGTATCACTCCTTACAATTACTTAGAAACCAGGGGTTCGCTGGGATCTCAAACAAATAAATAAATAAACGAACAAAATCATATATTTCTTATTTCTTTAATAATTGACACTCAATAAATGAAGGGTATTGCTCTCCAACAACAGATTATATATTTCAGATAATCAAGAATATGGGGTTAAAACTTAGCACCCTGATAATGATTGCCAGTATATTAACATAGAAGTTTCTGTGCTAAAAATTCATTAGATGGATCAGCTGCAAAACAAGTAACGAATTCTGTTTCTTTGATTCATGTAATCAAAGTTAAGGATTTACATATGTGTATAGAATACTCAATTATATGAAGTAGTTTGGGCGTCCTGGGAAAGTTAAATCCTCTAATCAATTTATCACAGGTGATTTCCCCTACGCTGACACAACGGGCTTGAATGAGATTGGTCAGCGGAATCTTTAATAATGTGACTGTTTGTACCACGTCAGGCCGACTGGTGATCAAGCCGACGTGGTGAAACGTACATTCAGTCCGGGAATCGTAGCCGATGACTCAGTCCGGAAATCATAGCCGATGACTCGCGGCACCTCACCGCAGGAGGAAGCCGCGGACTATATACGGAATGTACCGTTATTGACAGCCGAGCGGTTTGCGCTTCCAATACTTGTAGCAAACATCTACAGTCTGGTAACATGTGTTGTACCCTTGATATATTTGCCCGTGACATCCGCATGCAGTGAATGAAGCATGACTATTTGTAGTTACAGGACATGTGTTTCTGATGTGAGCAGCTTTAATCTAAACTTATCATATATGCTGTTTAATTTATTGTGCTGCACTACTTGTATTTGTTGGGCAGTTTTAATTTAGACTCGTACATGCTGTCCCAGTTATTGTGTTACATTATCCACACCAGATAATCAGTAGCTTCAATTGAGGCTTCATTTATACACGCTGCCTTACTTACTCTTCTTTCCTGGCGTTCACCTGTCTCCTGCTGGCGCATTTGGATCCTGCAATGCCGGTGGTAACAGGATCCATCTAACACCAAGTACAGGCTGATCAAGTGACGCTGAATCTCTCTTTCCATCAGCCCGGCAATTATCCTTACTCTCACCCTTCATCCACTCACTGATGATGATGGGCAGCAGATGAGGGGCAGTGCAATACGGACTGTACTATTCTTTACAGACACATTGGTGCGACAACGATTTATGAGGTTATCATATATGCACCTTGCATACGGCTCAGACCGCATAAATTAATGAATCATTTGATGAAATGGCAGCCTACTACACAGTGACATAATTGATTTAGTTCACTGTGAGCTGTCTGCAATTACACCAATAATAGGGGTACCTCGGAATGAAGAAAGTGTTGGTTCGAATGTTGATAAGAGTGCTCTGGGAAAAACACTTGGTTAATCTATGATTGAACTACTGCTGCGCATAATTAAAGGTGCCTATGTGCGCAAGGCAGGAGGCCTGCTGTCAGGGTAATACAGCTAACCCTATTTAACAATGTGAGTGTAATTAATCATGGATTTCAAAAACAGTGTTTATATCCATTATTTGAGGATATTAAGAAATGTCATCTGATGATATCAAATCTATAAGTTTGGAAGGGTTGCGAGACAAATGATAACCTACTTATATGTTTTTCAGAATTATCAAATTGCAGCTAATGTGTGTGCTTTTGAGCTGCATTGTGTGGGTTTACTGCGTATTTTGCCAATAACAATTTGCTGACATGCTCTAATCCATAATTAGACTGCAGCCAAGGTGTTAAGAGGTATAATGTGTGTGCAAGTCTTTGTATAGCACTTATCAGAAAATATCAAGAAGCAATCAGACTGCAGCCAAAATATTCAGTTATTTATTTTTATTTAATCTCTTGCGGAAGGCAAATGACCAAATGCAATAGAGAATGGAAACAATATGGATACATGTGACTAGAGACTGCTGAGTATTAACACAAGATATTTTTTTTTCATGTGGATATTAGTCAAAATATTGACACATTTTTTGATGCAGGCTTTGTTATAAATGTATTTAGTAGAAAGCTCAGCTGGAGTCAAATATGATGACTTAAGGCACATACTGAAGCACTGATTCAAAACGCTTCATCAATTACTATACTAATTATTTATCATTGGCTACGATTTATTAATACTAAAATTGATTAATAATTATATTTAAAAAAAATTATTGACATCACTTTACTTAAGTTTATTAATATTTTCACCACTTATAATTCATTGTTCTATTTAATGTATTGATATCTATAATTCATAGGGGGTGCAATAGAATACATGCACATTTTGAGTGGCATACATAGATAGGTTCTGTCACTTTAACTACCCCATTTATTTTAGGGAAGAATATTAAAGGTTACGTTTTAAATTACCATAATCATATCATATTAATATACATTAACAATTTTTTGTTTAAAAGAGTGCTCCAAAAAGCAATCTATTTCTTTTGTTGTTTCTATTCAACAAATACTTTTTACACGCCTTCTTTCTGTCAATCTTCTTACAGTCGGCTCTGCGACCTCTTTCTTCGTACTCCTGGACGTAACCCGGTGACCCTTGTCGCCGGGCAACGTCACGCACGCGCAGTGCGGCCATTGCGCATGCGCATTCCGGACCCGTTCGCACCGCAGTGACAAACCGCTGCGTGCGAACGGGTCGGAATGACCCCCCATGTGCATTGCAGGTGTGGTAGATATAACATTTGTAGAGAGAGTTAGATTTGGCTTTAGTTATTTTGTTTCTGTGCAGGGTAAATACTGGCTGCTTTATTTTTACACTGCAATTTAGATTTCAGTTTGAACTAGAGATGAGCGTGTTCGGTTCTCAGAGAACCGAACCCTACCGGACTTCACCACCCGAGCCCAGATCCGAGTCAGGCTCGAGTTTTCCCGCCTGACTCGGAAACGAGAACGAGGCAAAACGTCATCATCCTGTTGTCGGATTCTTGGGGGTTTTGGATTCCGTATAAGGAGTGCGCGTCGCCGCCATTTTCACTCCACCATTGGAGAGTGTAGAGAGAGAACGTGTCTCCGTCCTCTCAGTGCTGCTGTATAAGTCCCTTACAGTGTTGCTGTGTTCTGCTGCATCAGTTTAGTGGTGATGTATTGTGCTGCATCAGTCCAGTCACAGTGGTGGTGTCCTCTGCTGCCATATGTCCAGTGCTGCTGTATAAGTCCAGTCCAGTGGTGCTGTGTTGTGCTGCATCAGTCCAGTGGTGGTGTCCCTGTGCTGCCGTATATGTCCAGTGATCCTGCCATATATGTCCAGTGATCCTGCCGTATATGTCTATTGATACTGCCGTATATGTCCAGCGGTACTGCCCTATAAATCCAGTGATCCTGCCGTAAAATTCCAGTGATCCTGCTGTATAATTACAGTGTTCCTGCCTTATTATTCCAGTGATCCTGCTGTATAAGTCCAGTGATTCTGCCGTATATGTCCATTGATACTGCCTTATATGTCCAGTGATCCTGCCGTATAATTCCATTGGTACTGGCATATATGTCCAGTGATACTGCCATATAATTCCAGTGGTACTGGTGTATAAGTCCAGTCCAGAGATACTGCCTTATATGTCCAGTGATACTGCCGTATATGTCCAGCAGTACTGCCATATAAATCCAGTGATCCTGCCGTATAATTCCAGTGATCCTGCCATATATGTCCATTGATACTGCCGTATAAATCCAGTGATCCTGCTGTATAAATCCAGTGATCCTGTTGTATAATTCCAGTGATCCTGCCGTATAATTCCAGTGGTACTGGCGTATAAGTCCAGTGATCCTGCCGTATAATTCCAGTGATCCTGCCGTAAAAGTCCAGTGATCCTGCTGTATAATTCCAGTGATCCTGCCGTATAATTCCAGTGGTACTGGCATATAAGTCCAGTGATCCTGCCATATAGTTACAGTGGTACTGGCGTCTAAGTCCAGTCCAGTGATACTGCCGTATATGTCCAGTGATACTGCCGTATACATCCATTAGTACTGCCGTATATGTCAAGCGGTACTGCCTTATATGTCCAGTGATCCTGCCGTATAAGTCCAGTGATTCTGCCGTATAATGCCAGTGGTACTGGCGTATAAATCCAGTGATCCTACCGTATAATTCCAGTGATTCTGCCGTATAATTGCAGTGATCCTGCCGTATAACGCCAGTGACCCTGCCGTATAATTCCAGTGATCATGGTGTATAATCACAGTGGTACTGGCGTATAAGTCCAGTCCAGTGATACTGCCATACATGTCCAGTGATACTGCTGTATACATGTCCATTGATACTGCTGTATAAATCCAGTGATCCTGCCGTATAAGTCCAGTGATCCTGCCGTATAATTCCAGTGATCCTGCCATATAATCCCAGTGATACTGTCGTATAATTGCAGTGATCCTGCCGTATAACTCCAGTGATACTGCCGTATAATTCCAGTGGTACTGGCGTATAAGTCCAGTGATCCTGCTGTATAATAACAGTGGTACTGGCGTATAAGTCCAGTTCAGTGATACTGCTGTATATATGTCCAGTGATACTGCAGTATATGTCGATTGATACTGCCATATATGTCCAGCGGTACTGCTGTATATGTCCAGTGGTACTGCCATATAAATCTAGGGGTGGTCTTCAGGTTGCCGACTGTCGGGATCCCAGCGCACAGTATACCGGCGCCGGAATTCCGACAGTCAGCATACCGACAGATATTCTCCATCGTGAGGGTCCATGACCCGCCACCGTGTCCGCAGCGTGGCGAGTGCAACGAGCCCGCAAGAGACTCATTTTCGCTCGCCACGCTGTCGGTATGCCGGCGGTCGGTATGCCGGCGGTCGGGCTCCCGACGCCAGTATGCTGGTCCCTGGGAGCCCGGCCGCCGGCATACCATACTACACCCAAATCCAGTGATCCTGCCGTATAAATCCAGTGATCCTGCCGTATAATTCCAGTGGTACTGGCGCATAAATCCAGTGATCCTGCTGTATAATTCCAGTGATCCTGCCGTATAATTCCATTGATTCTGCCGTATAATTGCAGTGATCCTGCTGTATAATTCCATATAAATCCATATAATTCTATATAAATCCAGTCCAGTGATGCTGCCATATAAGTTCAGTGGTGCTGCCCTGTGCTGTATATTATTTACTCCAAATAAAGGGTTTATTAATATTTCATAAAATAATTGTCACAGGGTTTGCCCTGTGTGGTATAGAGGTACGCTCTCCTGTAATGCATATTGTTATATAACTCCAAAAAAATTATGGAGAACAAAAATTTGGAGGATAAAATAGGGAAAGATCAAGAAAACCTCTTCCTCCTAGTGCTGAAGCTCCTGCCACTAGTCATGACATAGACAATGAAATCCCATCAACGTTGTCTTCCAAGGCTGATGCCCAATGTCATAGTAGAGGTCATGTATAATCCAAAAAGCCAAAGTTCGGTAAAAAGACCCAAAAAAAAAAATTTAAATGATCTGAGGAGAAACGTAAACTTGCCAATATGCCATTTACAACACGGAGTGGCAAGGAACGGCTAAGGCCCTGTCGTATGTTCATGACTAGTGGTTCAGCTTCACATGACGATGGATGACCTCATCCTCCCGCTAGAAAAATGATAAGAGTTAAGCTGGAAAAAGCACAGCAAAGAACTGTGCATTCTAAGATGGTATCATAAATCCCCAAGAAGAGTCCAAGTGTGTTGGTGGTTGCGATGGCTGACCTACCCAACACTGGATGGGAAGAGGTGGTTTCTTCCACTATTTGCACACCCTCTGCAAGTCCTGGAAGTAGCACCCACAGTCCAGTTTCTGATATTTAAATTGAAGATGTCACTGTTGCTGTACACCAGGATGAGGATATGGGTGTTGCTGGCGCTGAGGAGGAAGTTGACGATGAGGATTCTGATGGTGATGTGGTATGTTTAAATCAGACACCAGGGGAGACACCTGTTGTCTGTGGGATGAATAAGCCCATTGTGATGTCTGGGCAAAATACAAAAAAAGTCCGTAGAGGATGCTGGGGGCTCCGTAAGGACCATGGGGATAGACATAGGCACTTTAAGAAAGACTTTAGATCTGGGTGTGCACTGGCTCCTCCCTCTATGCCCCTCCTCCAGACCCCAGTTAGAGAAACTGTGCCCAGAGGAGACGGACAGTACGAAGAAAGGATTTTTGTTAATCCAAGGGCAAGATTCATACCAGCCACACCAATCACACCGTATAACTTGTGATAAACTACCCAGTTAACAGTATGAAACAACATAGCATCAGTTCAAAACCGATGCAACTAAAACATAACCCTTATTTAAGCAATAACTATATACAAGTATTGCAGAAGTAGTCCGCACTTGGGATGGGTGCCCAGCATCCTCTACGGACTACGAGAAAAAGATTTACCGGTAGGTTTAAAATCTTATTTTCTCTTAGGTCCTAGAGGATGCTGGGGACTCCGTAAGGACCATGGGGATTATACCAAAGCTCCCAAACGGGCGGGAGAGTGCGGATGACTCTGCAGCACCGACTGAGCAAACAGGAGGTCCTCCTCAGCCAGGGTATCAAACCTACAGAACTTTGCAAAGGTGTTTGACCCCGACCAAGTAGCAGCACGGCACAGCTGTAGCGCCGAGACCCCTCTGGCAGCTGCCCAAGAAGAGCCCACTTTCCTAGTGGAATGGGCCTTGACCGATTTTGGTAACGGCAATCCAGCCGTAGAATGCGCTTGCTGAATTGTGTTACAGATCCAGCGAGCAATAATCTGCTTTGAAGCAGGGGCACCAATCTTGTTGGTCGCATACAGGATAAACAGTGCTTCTGTTTCTCTGACTCTAGCCGCTCTGGCCACGTAAATTTTCAAAGCCCTGACCACATCAAGGGACTCGGAATCCTCCAAGTCACGCGTAGCCACAGGCACCACAATAGGTTGGTTCATATGAAAGGATGAAACCACTTTTGGCAGGAATTGAGGACGGGTCCGCAATTCTGCTCTATCCATATGGAAAACCAGATAGGGGCTTTTATGTGACAAAGCAGCCAATTCCGACACTCGCCTAGCCGAAGCCAAGGCTAATAACATGTCCACCTTCCAAGTGAGATATTTCAACTCCACCATTTGAAGTGGTTCAAACCAGTGTGACTTAAGGAAACTTAACACCACGTTAAGGTCCCAGGGCTCCACCGGAGGTACAAAAGGAGGCTGAAAATGCAGCACTCCCTTCACAAAAGTCTGAACTTCTGGGAGAGAAGCCAATTCTTTTTGAAAGAAAATGGATAGGGCCGAAATCTGAACCTTAATGGAGCCTAAGTTTAGGCCCAAATTCACTCCAGTTTGTAGGAAGTGAAGGAAACGGCCCAGATGGAATTCTTCCGTAGGAGCATTCCTGGCCTCACACCAAGAAACATATGTTCGCCATATACGGTGATAATGTTTAGATGTCACGTCCTTCCTAGCCTTTATCAGCGTAGGAATGACCTCATCCGGAATGCCTTTTTCCGCTAGGATCCGGCGTTCAACCGCCATGCCATCAAACGCAGCCGCGGTAAGTCTTGGAACAGACATGGCCCCTGTTGCAACAGGTCCTGTCTTAGAGGAAGAGGCCACGGATCTTCTGTAAGCATTTCCTGCAGATCCGGATACCAGGTCCTTCGTGGCCAATCTGGAACAATGAGGATTGTTCTTACTCCTCTTTTTCTTATTATTCTCAACACCTTGGGTATGAGAGGAAGAGGATGAAATACATAGACTGACTGGAACACCCACGGTGTCACTAGGACGTCTACAGCTACTGCCTGAGGGTCTCTTGACCTGGCGCAATACCACTGTAGCTTTTTGTTGAGGCGGAACGCCATCATGTCTGTCTGTGGCAGTCCCCACCGACTTGCAATCTGTGTGAAGACTTCCTGATGAAGTCCCCACTCTCCAGGATGTAGGTCGTGTCTGCTGAGGAAGTCTGCTTCCCAGTTGACCACTCCCGGAATGAACACTGCTGACAGTGCGCTTACATGATTCTCCGCCCAGCGAAGAATTCTGGTGGCTTCCGCCATCGCCACTCTGCTCCTTGTGCCACCATGGCGGTTTACATGAGCTACTGCGGTGACGTTGTCTGACTGGTTCAGAACCGGTTGGTCGCGAAGTAAGGTCTCCGCTAGACTTAGGGCGTTGTATATGGCCCTTAGTTCCAAGATGTTGATGTGAAGACAAGCCTCTTGACTTGACCAAAGACCTTGGAAATTTCTTCCCTGTGTGACTGCTCCCAACCTCGGAGGCTCGCGTCCGTGGTCACCAGGATCCAGTCCTGAATGCCGAACCTGCACCCTCTAGAAGGTGAGCAGTCTGCAGCCACCACAGGAGAGATGCCCTGGCCCTGGGGAATAGGGTGATCAACTGATAAATATATAGATGTGACCCGGACCACTTGTCCAGTAGGTCCCATTGGAAAGTCCTCACATGGAAACTGCCGAAGGGAATGGCCTCGTATGATACCACCATCTTTCCCAGGACTCGAGTGCAGTGATGCACTGACACCTGTCTTGGTTTCAATAGGTTCCTGACCAGAGTCATGAGTTCCTGGGCCTTCTCTATCTGAGGGTAAACCCATTTCTGGTCCGTATCCAGAATCATACCCAAGAAGGGCAGACGAGTCATAGGAACCAACTGTGACTTCGGGATATTGAGAATCCAGCCGTGTTGCTGTGACACCTTCAGCGAAAGTGACACGCTGTTTAACAACTGCTCTTTTGATCTCGCCCTTATTAGAAGATCGTCCAAGTATGGGATAATTGTGACTCCTTGCTTGCGTAGGAGCACCATCATTTCCACCAATTACCCTGAAATTGGTAATGACAATACTGTACCGCAATTCTCAGGTACGCCTGATGGAGTGGATAAATGGGAATATGAAGGTATGCAGCCTTTATGTCTAGATACACCATAAAATCCCCCCCTTTCCGGCTGGCGATGATCGCTCTGAGTGATTCCACTTTTAATTTGAACCTTTTCAAGTATAGGTTCAGAGATTTTAATTTTAAAATAGGTCTGACCGAACCATCCGGTTTCGGGACTACAGCCAAGGTTGAGTAATATCCCCTTCCTTGTTGCAGGAGGGGAACCTTGAGCACCACCTGTTGGAGATACAATGTGTGAATTGTATTTAATATTATCTCCCTTTCTGGGGGAGAAGCCGGTAGGTCCGACAAGGAAAACCGGCGAGGAGGCACCTCTTCGAATTCCAGCTTGTAACCCTGAGAAACAATTTTTATTGCCCAGGGATCCACCTGTGAGTGAACTCAGATGTGGCTGAAGATTCGAAGACGTGCTCCCACTGGGGCGGACTCCCTTAGCGTAGCCCCAGCGTCATGCGGTGGATTTAGTAGAGGCCGGGGAGGACTTCTGTTCCTGGGAACTAGCTGTGCCCTGTGCCCTTACCTCTGGTAAGAAAGGACGCTCCTCGTACTTTGTTTTTCTGCGACCGAAAGGACTGCATTTGATAATGTCGTGCTTTCTTAGGCTGTGAGGGAATATAAGGCAAAAGATCAGAATTACCAGCTATAGCTGTGGAGACCAGGGGGTAATTCCAAGTTGATCGCAGCAGGATTTTTGATAGCAACTGGGCAAAACCATGTGCACTGCAGGGTGGGGCAGATATAACATGTGCAGAGAGAGTTAGATTTGGGTGTGGTGTGTTCAATCTGCAATCTAATTTGCAGTGTAAAAATAAAGCAGCCAGTATTTACCCTGCACAGAAACAAATAACCCACCCAAATCTAACTCTTTCTGCACATGTTATATCTGCCTCCCCTGCAGTTCACATGGTTTTGCTCAGTTGCTATCAAAAATCCTGCTGCGATCAACTTGGAATCACCACCCAGGTCCGAGAGCCCTTCTCCACACAATTCCTCAGCCTTGTAAGGTAAAACCTCCATATGCCTCTTTTAGTCGGCATCACCTGTCCATTGCATGTTCCACAGGACACGTCTAGCAGAAATCGACATAGCGTTGACTCTAGAACCCAGTAGACCAATGTCTCTTTGGGTATGTCTTATATATAAGACAGCATCTTTTTAATATATATATATATATATATATATATCTATATCCTAGGGTCAATAACCTGGTATCCTTATCTAGCGTTTCAATCTCCACTGATAAGGTATCTGTCCACGCTGCTACAGCGCTATAAACCCATGCCGACACAATCGCCGGTCTGAGTAGTGTACCAGAATGTGTGTAAATGGACTTCAAAGTACTTTTACTGCATGCTATCTGCAGGATCCCTGAGGATAGCTGTTAAGTCAGCGCTACCTTTTGGGTAAACGTGTCAATGCCTTGTCCACCCTAGGGGAAGATTCCCATCGTATCCTGGCCCTAGCAGGGAAAGGATACGCCATGAGAATTCTTTTTGGGAATCTGCAGTTTCTTGTCTTGAGATTCCCGCTCTTTTTCTTCATGAGAGGGGGGGAATTTACCTCAGCTTTCTTCCCCTTAAACTAGTGTACCCTTGTGTCAGGGACAGATGAGTCATCAGTGATATGCAAAACATCTTTGACTTTTCTGCCAGTTTTGGCTGTAACTTTGCATTATCGTAGTCGACACTGGAGTCAGACTCCGTCTCGGTATCAGGGTCTATTATTTTGGATAGTGGGCGTTTTGAGACTCTGAAGGTCCCTGCAACATAGGGACAGACATGGGTAGATTCCCTGTCTGTTCTCTAATCTTTTGTGCAATAACTTTACCTTAGCACTTAATTCCACATATCCAGTCAGGTGTCGGCGTTGTCGACGGAGACACCACACATACACATTTGCTCCATCTCCTTCTTAGGAGAGCCTTTTACCTCAGACATGTCGACACACGCGTACCGACACACCACACACTCAGGGAACCCTCTTATCTGAAGACAGTTCCCCCACAAGGCCCTTTGGAGAGACAGAGAGAGAGAGTATGCCAGCACACACCCCAGCGCTATATGACCCAGGAAAAAAACACAGTAATTTAATGTTTTACCCAGTAGCGCTGTTATTTATTATCTGCGCTGAATTATGTGCCCTTCCTCTTCTTTAAAACCCTCTTTTCTACCGTGGTATAAGCAGGGGAGAGTCCGGGGAGCTTCCTCTTAGCAGTGCTGTGGAGAAAAAATGGCGCTGGTGAGTGCTGAGGGAGAAGCCCCGCCCCCTCAACGGCGGGCTTCTGTCCCGCTCAAATATACTGTACACTGGCGTGGGCTCTTTATATATACAGTGGTTAGCTGTATATATCCTATTTTGCCAGAAAAGAGGTTTACATGCTGCCCGGGCCCCCCCCCCCCCCCCCCCTGCGCCCTGCACCCTTACAGTGACTGCCGTGTGTGAGGTGTATGGGAGCAATGACGCACAGCTGCAGTGCTGTGCGTTACCTCAGTGAAGATCATGAAGTCTTCTGCCGCCTCTGAAGTCTTCTTTACTTCTCATACTCACCCGGCTTCTATCTTCCGGCTCTGCGAGGGGGACGCCGGCTCTGCGAGGGGGACGCCGGCGCAGCTCCGGGATGAACTCCAGGGTGAGACCTGTGTTCTGACTCCCTCTGGAGCTAATGGTGTCCAGTAGCCTAAGAAGCAGAGCCTTGAAACTCACAGAAGTAGGTCTGCTTCTCTCCCCTCAGTCCCACGATGCAGGGAGTCTGTTGCCAGCAGTGCTCCCTGAAAATAAAAAACCTAACAAATATACTTTCTGTCAGGAAACTCAGGAGAGCTCCCTGAAAAGCACCCAGTCTCCTCTGGGCACAGTAGTAAACTGAGGTCTGGAGGAGGGGCTTGGAGGGAGGAGCCAGTGCACACCCAGATCTAAAGTCTTTCTTCAAGTGCCCATGTCTCCTGCGGAGCCCGTCTATCCCCATAGTCCTTACGGAGTCCCCAGCATCCTC
Source organism: Pseudophryne corroboree (assembly GCF_028390025.1). Lineage (NCBI taxonomy): Eukaryota > Metazoa > Chordata > Amphibia > Anura > Myobatrachidae > Pseudophryne > Pseudophryne corroboree. The sequence goes on from NC_086451.1 coordinate 131,064,109, forward strand.
TAGGACGTAAGAGAAAAACACCTCTTCAGTGTGGAATTATCTCCACAAATCCGGACAACAGGTGTCAAGCTGCATGTTGCCTCTGTCAATCTGTAATAAGTAGGGTTAAGGATATTACCCACCTATATACGTCACCTGCAGTGCATTCATCAGAAGTCAGTGTCAAGTTGTGAAACTTTGGGTAAGAGCGTAAGCAATCCACTGACACCTAAATCCCTTCTTCCTCTTGTACCCAAGCTCCTGCAAGACACACCACCAACTTCCTCAACATCAACTTCCTCCTCAGTCAGGAACATCAGTAGTCCTCCAGGCCATGTCACTGTCAAGACTGAGGAGTCCTCTCCTAACCGGGTTTCCTCCTGCTGTTGCTGCCACTGCTGTTGTTGCTGCTGGGAGTCGATCGTCATCCCAGAGAGGTAGTCGGAAGACCACTTGTACTACTTCCAGTAAGCAATTGACTGTCCAACAGTCCTTTGTGAGAAAGATGAAATATGACAGCAGTCATCCTTTTGCAAAGCGGATAACTGAGGCCTTGACAGCTATGTTGGTGTTAGATATGCGTCCGGTATCCGCCATTAGTTCAGTGGGACTTAGAGAATTGTTTGAGGTACTGTGTCCACAGCATCAAATCCCATCTAGGTTCCACTTCATTAGGCAGGCGATACCGAGAATGTACAGAGACGGCAGAAAAAGTGTCCAACAAAATGCAGTTGTACCCACTGTCCACTTAACCACGGACATGTGGACAGGTGGAACAGGGCAGACTAAGGACTATATGTGACAGTCCACTGGGTAGATGTATGGCCTCCCGCTGCAACAACAGCAGTGGCACCAGTAGCAGCATCTCGCAAATGCCAACTCGTTCCTAGGCAGGCTACGCTATGTATCACCACTTTCCGTAAGAGGCACACCGCTGACAACCTCTTACGGAAACTGAGGGACATCATTGCATGAAGGCTTACCCCAATTAGACTCTCCTAGGGATTTGTGATATCGGACAACGCCACCAATATTGTACATGCATTACATCTGGGCAAATTCCAACACGTCCCTGGTTTTGCACATAGAATTAATTTGGTGGTGCAGAATTTTTTGAAAAATTACAGGGGCGTGCAGGAGATGCTGTTGGTGGCCCAAAAAATTGCAGGCCACTTTCGGCATTCAGCCACCGCGTGCCAAATACTGGAGCAACAGCAAACACACCTGAAACTGCCCTGCCATCACCTGAAGCAAGAGGTGGTAATGAGGTGGAATTCAACACTCTATATGCTTCAGAGGATGGAGGAGCAGCAAAACGCCATTCAAGCCTATACATCCATCTATGATATAGGCAAAGGAGGTAAAATGCACCTGACTCAAGTGCAGTGGAGAATGATTTCCGTCTTGTGCAAGGTTCTCCAAACCTTCAAACTTGCTACACATGAAGTCAGTTCAGACACTGCCAGCTTGAGTCAGGTCATTCCCCTCATCATGCTTTTGGAGATGCAGCTGGAGAAATTGAAGGAGGAGCTAACACGGAGCGATTCTGCAAAGTATGTGGGACTTGTGGATGGAGCCCTTCATTTGCTTTGCCAGGATTCAAGGGTGGTCAATCTGTTGAAATCAGAGCACTACGTTTTGGCCAGCGTGCTCAATCCTAGGTTTAAAGCCTACGTTGTATCTCTCTCTCCGGCAGACACAAGTCGGCAGAGGTTCAAAGACCTACTGGTGAGAAAATTGTCAACTCAAGCGGACCATGACCCGTCAACAGCTCCTCCTTCACTTTCTCCCGCAACTGAGGCTGCGAGGAAAAGGATAAGATTTCCTAGCCCACCCGCTGGCAGTGATGCAGGGCAGTTAGAAGCGAGTGCTGACATCTGGTCCGGACTGAAGGACCTGCCAACAATTACTGACATGTCTACTGTCACTGCATATGATTCTGTCACCATTGAAAGAATGGTGGAGGATTTTATGAGTGACAGCATCCAAGTAGGCATGTCAGACAGTCCATATGTATACTCGCAGGAAAAAGAGGCAATTTGGATGCCCTTGCACAAACTGGCTTTATTTTACCTAAGTTTCCCCCCCTCCAGTGTGTACTCTGAAAGAGTGTTTAGTACAGCCGGTAACCTTGTCAGCGTTCGGCATAGGAGGTTACTTCCACAAAATGTGGAGATGATGATGCTCATCAAAATGAATTATAAATTCCTCCGGGAAGACCTTGACCAGCAATTGCCTCCAGAAAGTATAGAGGAACCTGTGATGGTGGATTCCAGTGGGGACGAATACTCTGTGAGGAGGATGTACACAGTGAAAGGGATGAGGAATTGGAGGATGAGGTTGACATCTTGCCTCTGTAGAGCCAGTTTGTGCAAGGAGAGATTGATTGCTTCTTTTTTGGTGGGGTCCCAAACAAACCAGTCATTTCAGCCACAGTCGTGTGGCAGACCCTGTCGCTGAAATTATTGGTTTGTTAAAGTGTGCATGTCCTACATGCATGTCCTTTATACAACATATTATACAACAAGTGTGCATGTCCTTTATACAACATAAAAGTGGGTGGGAGGGCCCAAGGACAATTCCATCTTGCACCTATTTTTCTTCTTTGCATCATGTGCTGTTTGGGCCTATTTTTTTTAAGTGCTGATAATGTCGATTTTATCTTAAAACATAAAGCTATACCTTAAACACACCTTAAATACACTTTAAACCTTTAGCCGCTGTGGCCGCTATACTTAATACACACGCTCTGTACTTTATACACTGTTTGCGTACGGATCCTGTATCACTGTACGGACTTAGCGTACAAACGCCGTGCTGGGGGTACAAAGTACACACAGCGCGCACACTCCCAGAGATTCACTTTAAACCTTATACAGCAATGCGATGCGTTACTAATACACTCTTAAACCTTAGCAGGAAAAGGAAGACACAACACCGATTTGTAGTTAATCACTGGGTTCCGACACCACAGAATAATATTTCTGAAAGGGGGTTAACAATACAAATTATGCACTACAATACAACAGAGTAAATGGCTACAGTCAATGTACATACGTGAGTATATTCGCGTGCGCCTCCCAGTCCGGTCCTCCGCTATCAGGTTGATAACGTTGAGAGTCTTGTGTCAGGCCGGGCTGCAGCAGGCTTTATTTATACAAGTCTTCCAAATGCAATACAATGGATACTGTAATCCCGTTGTCCATTGGACACAGGAATGCACTTTTACAGTACAGGAGAGGTCATAGGTTGATTTGAAAAGGTAGGCGATGTCTTTCCCAACTGCTCTTGTGGGTGATCTCCTCTGGATTCCCACCGCATACATAATATACAGTAAATACAGTTTATATCTATATTCTGCTTCTGCACCTAACTATCCGCAGGAACATGCGATCTTCCGCAAACCAACACCGGAATGTTACCCTTAAAATACCCTACAGCTGGATACCAAACACCACCTTATAACCTTAGTCTGTCCCCTCTTATCCTGTAAAGGTGAATCCCTTTGTTCTGGAATCATTTAAACTGTTGATACTTTCTGATGTGGTGCAGGGGGACTATGTGTACAATGTGCACTATTTGGATTAAATATGTAATGTTTTTCATAGTTCTCCATGCGTTCACAAACTCCGCCGTAAATACCCATACCACGAGCAGGACCGTGGGAGCGACCATACGCAAATTGCGGATATGTGCACACACGGCGGAACAAGTGCACGCGCAGTGGGCATGTGTGTGCAGTTTATACGTGCTGTGTGTTCTTCAATATTTTTTGACTTTGACAGTTCACCCTTTGGCAGTCAACAATAACTGCCACCATCTAATCACTAAACAGAAAAATATCAATACAATATCTACAGACGATTGGATGGTCGGAGGAGAGTTGTAGGCGGGAAATGTATGACCTAGTAGGATAGTAAAAAGCATGTATGTATGAATCCATGTCTGAGGGGCATGTATCATCGTGCCGTATATGTTCTAGATAAGCTTCGAGGTATTGCGAAGTATACATTAAATCCTTCTTATCCCGTATTAAGGGTCTGTAAGTGGGCCAACAAACACTACCGAGCTCTTTTCGGCTTTTTGTTCCAACAAATGGGGTGCACATTTAGTTGATAATACATGGAGGGGGAACATATGTGAGTGCTAGTACATGTGGATATCACCTGTCGACTATGTGTGTCATAAACTGAAGGTTCTAGAGATGAAGATAAGACAAAAATACATTCACATAACATTTTCATAAACATTCTTGGGTATGGTAGATGTCTTTTCCGGATGGGTGTATCTGGGCAGAGGGGGAGACAAAGGAAAAACGGGTAAAAGAAACAGGCCATGGAATTAATTTGCCATCCTTATCATAACACTGTCTCTATGGATAGGTCGTAAATTAAATCTGCTGCTGTAACAGCGCCCCCGCTCCTTAGACTCATTCATTTTGTGCCTTGCTTGTGCCGCGTTAGAATTCGAACACACCTAAATATCAAGCCAATAATAATGACGACTCCCAGGATACAAAGGAGAAACTTTCCTACACTCATAATAACATTTTGAGCCCACTCTCCTAATCCTGAGAACCAATTTCGTGGGTTCAACCATGAGACCCAGCCGGTCAGCTCATTACCCACAGCGGTCAGGGTAAGGTTGTGTCTCCTCCGGAACTCCCACTTCAACTGCAATATATCATCCATCTTTTGATCGATAATCTCTGTGGGGTCGTCAGTGCTGTTTGTAATATACGTACAGCACTTCACACAATACTGAGTTGCCAAAGTGACACAGTACCCACCCGTCACGGCTGTGATATAATTGAGGACCATCCTGTGCTGGATAAGTTCTGTCTTGTAAGCTTGTAACTCCCTTCCCGTATACCTGAAGGTGTCGTCATACATCTCGGTGATATTATCTATCAGGTTCGCTAGCGCATGGATATACCTATAATTTATAATTCCTCTGGCAGTACGGGTGATGTCTAATGCAAGAAGGAATTGAATCCCGGTGGATTCGTGGATCAAATCAGAGGCTACGTGCTCTGTCCTCTCTATGAGGTGTCTCTTGATGATGTGTTCATAGTGAGTATGAGTATAAGGAGCCTGAGCACTGCGGTGAACCTCTTTCATCTTATCATGGGTTATGGTCATGACCTCTGGCAACACTCTCCCAATATAGCACAATCCTTCTGAGCTCGGGGCAAGCCACTTATACGCCTTTCTCCCACATATGAAATAGGCATCATCGGGGAGAACATAGGGGACAGAATATGACATTGCCATATTACAAACTTTCCAAGTGAAAAACCCAATCCCTAGTTCTCCCATCTGCTCAGTACAAGTATCGGGCTGGATGATATGAGCACAGTACCCTGGTGATATTTCTCCAACCCACATGGTCTTGCTTCCTCGAGTATACCTATACCGAAAATACCTTCCACTGTTGGCTATTTGGCGTACAAGCTGCGAGTCTATGGGTATCCTATCAGCTCTGTGTGAAAAGGTAATTGTCTGGTTATTCCATGTCACTTCCCAATTTCCCGGTTTTCGGTAATTGGAAATATTAAAACATAATAAGGATCTATCTACATGATACTGGTGGAGCTTCAAGCTAGGGGGCCTAGAAATATAAAATTTCTTGTCCACCGGTCTCCCACCCCGTAATTCGAGTACCTCATCTATTGCTAAAGGGTACGGTACTAATCCTGACTTGCTCTGACCTTGAGGTACTTGTGAGCACACCCAGCATTTTGTCTGGTTTAAGACCTTACCCACTAGTGAGTGGACTCAATGTCCATGTCGATATTAAGGCTGGACTGACATCTCTGGATGCACCCATCCTCGACTATGTTCTCACAATTCCTACAAATGCAATTTTCCTCAGCCAATAACCCTTCACAGTGCCTAGGAGCTTTCTGATACTCGCCTTTGCTCGAGTGATGTGTTGCTCTTGAGATTCTACAAATCCATTCTCGCCATTAGAACCCATTCCAGATCCTTTCTCGACCTCTCTGGGACCCTCACCGAAACAGACTGTCCTGGTCAACATCAGGATTAACAGGAAAACCCGGAACGCAGTCTCTTGGGGTAAGTCCATCTTGTTAAGGGAAGAGAAGGGAAACAAGAAGGGGGAGAAAGAGAAGGAGAGAGGGAGGGTAGTGGGAGATGGAGAAAATAATAAAAAAAAAACTGGTGCGACAACTGCCTCTGGTCTTGTTGTTCTCCGCGCTCAGGTGCCGTCTCAACAGTCCTGCCTCTCAACCTTCCCGGAACAGACACTCCAGTGATACGATGTTCTCTACGCTCTTTGTCACGGGTTCTCTCCGGGTCAGCGACCTTCTTACAGTGGGATGAGTGGACCCAAGTCTCTCTTTCGGCAACCTTTAATGCTGTCGTGCTGGTTAGCAAGACTTGGTACGGTCCTTCCCACCTGTCAATGAGGCAACCTGAGCGTAGAAAATTTCGAATCATTACATAATCCCCAGGTTCAATGTCATGACAATTACTGTTCGGTAGGTCAGGAATCACCAGCTTTAGATTTCTATTTTGATTCCTCAGCTGCTGGCTCATCTTAACCAAATATTTTACAGTCACTTCGTTATTGCATTTCAAATCATCCTGGGGGTCTATCATTACATGAGGTTGTCGGCCAAAAATAATCTCAAAGGGCGATAGGTTAAGGGGGGACCTGGGAGTGGTTCTGATGCTGTACAATACTAGTGGCAAAGCTTCTGGCCACAACAATCCAGTCTCAGCCATCACTTTGCTCAGCTTGTTCTTAATAGTGCTGTTCACTCTCTCCACCTTCGCACTCGCCTGTGGTCGGTACGGAGTATGCAGCTTGCTATTAATTCCCATCAGTTTGCACATAACCTGAAAGACTTCACCTGTAAAATGGGTACCCCTATCGCTTTCAATTATTCTAGGGATACCATTTCAACACAAATTCCTGCACAATTTTCTTTGCAGTGAACGTAGCAGTATTTGTGGCAGCAGGGAACGCTTCTACCCTATTGGAAAACACATCAATACAGACTAACACATATTTTAAATTCCTACAGGGTGGTAACTGTATGAAATCAATTTGTATTACCTGAAAAGGGCCGTCTGTCGGAGGGATATGGGATGGTTCTGTTGGTATTGACTTTCCAATATTCTTACTCAAGCAAGTAAGACATGTCATTGCTCTCTTACCCGCATGAGAAGAGAATCCTGGCGCACACCAGTAGGCTCTCACCAGCTTACACATACCCTCTTTACCCAGATGAGTCAGACCGTGTGCCGCCTCAGCTAAGCTTGGAAGATATGCTCTGGGGGCCACTGGCTTACCCTGTCCACCTGTCCAGAGTCCTGAGGACTCCTGGCCATACCCCTTTGACCTCCAGTCCGCCTTTTCCTGTGGAGAACACAAATTTTGCATTTCAATGAATTTTTGTGTATTGATTGTGTTGAATGTCATCAGTGATGTGATGTTCGTTTGTATGGGGGTGCTGGCTGCTGATTTAGCAGCTTCGTCTGCCCGGCTGTTACAAAGTGAGATTGGGTCTTGGTTGTAAGTGTGTGCTTTGCACTAGATAACAGCCACTCTGTCTGGTTCTTGTATCGCTGTTAGAAGCCTTTTTATGTGGGACGCATGCGCTACAGGTGTGCCAGCTGCCATCATAAAATTTCTGAGGCGCTATAGGGCCCCGAAATCATGTACTACTCCAAAGGCATACCTAGAATCTGTGTATATATTGGCTGACTTACCCTTTGCCAATTCACACGCTCTGGTTAGGGCGACCAGCTCAGCAACTTGTGCAGAGTGCGGTGGGCCCAGGGGTTCAGCTTCTATGATACCTCTGTCATCTACGACTGCGTATCCAGTACACAGGTCTCCCGAGTTCATCTGTCTGTGGCAACTACCGTCAGTGTAAAAAGTAAAATCTACGCCTTCCAGTGGGTTGTCACTAATGTCATGAAACTTAACACATCCCTTGTCAAATGGGTATACGATGTCTTCTCCAGGTTATGCAGGCCTATGAGTCCTTTCGTTCAGGTGAATCTTCTCGTTATAAATGGCTCCCAGTTCATGTCAAAATGGAGAGAAATAAGAGAGAAAAGAAATGTGTAGCACCGTTTACAACAGCTAGAATCGAGAATTCCACACAATGAAAGTTTTTAAGGGCGTACCCCACTCACACAGAAACAAGTAAGTGGGTTCCCGTAAAGGTATCTTTATTGCTAGTTTTTTTCACCAATCCCCTCAGGTTAGGTTCACGTAATTAAGCGTGCCTGAATCTCACACCACATGGGGTACTGTAAACACGTAGGGGTAGCGTCTGAGGCAATTTCAATGCGTACCCTCACTTACACAGAGCAAAGCCAGAACATTCATATAACGGTTTCTTTATATCAACAAAAATCCTCAGGTGCGTACCCCAACTCACTCAGTAAACGATGAATGACTCCTATAAAGGTTTCTTTAAATAGATTCACTGGTATCCCTTTGGTGGATCCACAAGAGGAAAAGGAACTCTTTCTCCCAAATGCCAGACCAGAGTCATGAAAAAAATCCTTCTTTCTAAAACAGGTTTTTTATTCCAGACATAGTCCAAATTCATACAAAGAAATCACCACACATGGTGACAGAAAAAATAAAAAAGTAAAAATTTAAAAGTACAATAAAAATTCCAAAGGCAAAATTTGAGATAATAATCGGCGTGATTATTCCCTTTTTCCAGAAAAACTACTCACAGTACAGTCGTCCGACGCGTTTCGGTCTCGAATGGACCTTAATCATGAACTATCTGCACTGTGAGGAGTAAGCATATTTATGCTATGAACATCCAATGAATGAGTAGCCGGAAATGACATCATTAATTACAATGAAAATTAATTTTGTTTAAAAACATGATTATTCATCACACAAATTCATAATAACATATACATAAACACTAGTATCATGCATGGTGAAAAAGTACAGCAGGAAAAACACTTTAAAACATATTTTCTTCTCCATTAAAAAACGGAGCTTGGAATTCTGGGTAATGTAGTTTCCATAGTGGACTACTACATGACCATATATGGTGTTTCCACCGGATATTGTGTTGCACCGCTGCTGGTGAAACTTCCCCAGAAAATAATCCCTGAAGGTTTGTTCCGTTTGTAGCCGGAAATGACATCATTAATTACAATGAAAATTAATTTTGTTTAAAAACATGATTATTCATCACACAAATTCATAATAACATATACATAAACACTAGTATCATGCATGGTAAAAAAGTACAGCAGGAAAAACACTTTAAAACATATTTTCTTCTCCATTAAAAAACGGAGCTTGGAATTCTGGGTAATGTAGTTTCCATAGTGAACTACTACATGACCATATATGGTGTTTCCGCCGGATATTGTGTTGCACCGCTGCTGGTGAAACTTCCCCAGAAAATAATCCCTGAAGGTTTGTTCCGTTTGGAGAGACAGACGGCGGAAGTGACGTATCGCCGTCTTCTATTTCCGTTTTCAGGGATTCTGGGGTTTGTAGTTTAGAAGGGGAACCGGCGCGGCCATTTCATAGGTTAGAAAGCACTCTGAAACGGTCACCATGGAAACCAGCCGTGTTTTTGGTTTCTTTTCATACATATTATGAGTAGCTAATATAAACGTAAAACAAAGAGAAACAGGAATTAGTGGAAAAAATAGAAACTACAGACTTTCTAAACAGATCTGGGGTAACACTTTTATGAAAATGTTGCATTAATAGATAAAGCTCAAAGTCGCATATTAATTTAGCACATCAGTCAAGGAACCATTTAAGCTCAAAATCGCAGTTCAGACCACCTGGACTTAAGGTGTCATACATAAAAATACATTTCATTTCCGACTTAGCTAGAAATGTATTGAGGTCTTTATTCCTTCCGTTTCCTTTGACCTGTCTAATTCCATAAAAGCCTGATATTTCTGTGACCAAACAATTATGTTTGGTTTTAAAATGAGCAGACAAAGAATGGGTTAGAAGGCCTTTTTTAATGTTTCTAATGTGCTCCCCCAGGCGAACCTTCAAGGGTCTAGAGGTCCGCCCAATATAAAATAAATTACAGCTGCATTTAATAGCGTAAATGACATTTTTACTGTCACAAGTGATAAAATCTGTAATATTCACTTTTTTCTCATTTATATGGATATTTTCAATTTTGCTTTTTCCTTCACTTTTAATATGTCTGCAGCCCATACAATTACCGCATCTGTAAAACCCCTGGGACACAATTCTAGACTGGGATTTCGTCGAGGGCATAGCACTGGAGACCAATTTATTTTTTAAATTGGGAGCCCTGCGGTAGATATGGATGGGTCTATTGGGGACAAGGGGTCCAATCACCGGATCCTTCTTTAGCAGACCCCAATGTCTTTTGAAAATCTTCTCGATTTCTTGATGACTTTGGTTAAACTGGGTGATGAAAGCCCATTCATATTTATTGTCTGTAGTGGTCTTTATAATATTATCTTTCAGGAGATCCTTACGTGTGGTGTTTCTTACTTCGGAATGGGCTTTTTCAATAGTGCCCTTATTGTAGCCGCATGCCCTAAATTTTTCATTCATTTCTTTTGCCTGTGCTTCAAAAATATTATCCTCCGTACAATTCCTCCTGACTCTTTTTAGTTGACTGATGGGGATAGAATCCAGCCAGTTGTTGTGGTGACAACTACTGGCTGCTATATATGACCTCGAATCAGTGGGTTTGGAGTAGGTCATGGTGTGTAACTGGCCCTTTTTAATATAGACAGTAATATCAAGGAAATTGATGGATTCCCCACTCTTTTCAAATGATAAGACAATATTCTTATCATTCGTGTTCAACAAAGTACAGAAAGAGTTAAGTGTTTCGACTCCACCTCTCCATAAAAAGAAAATATCATCAATATACCTGGCATAGGACACCAGATTCGCTCCATAGCTATTATTTGACCAAACCGTGTTTAGTTCCCATAAACCAAGGAACAGGTTGGCATAGCTAGGAGCGAATCTGGTGCCCATAGCCGTGCCCGTTTTCTGGATGTAAAATTGATCCTGAAATAAAAATAAATTATTATTGAGGATAAACTTAATTCCCTCTATAATCAGCTCCTTTAGATCCTTTGTATGGTTGGACTGATCCAGAAAATAAGTGACCGCCTCCACACCGTCATCATGATCGATAACGGTGTAGAGGGAACTGACATCAGCTGTCACTAGGATGTCACCATCCTTCCACTGTACAGATTCCAACAGTTTAAGGAAATCCTTTGTATCCTTCAAGTGTGATCTATTCCTGGATACCAAGGGTTGCAGGATATAATCAATGAACTTAGACAGATTTGATGTCAGAGATTGAACTCCCGATATAATTGGCCTACCCGGGGGATCAGTAAGGCTCTTATGTACTTTTGGTAGTACGTAGATCACAGGTATAGTTGGGTCTTCTATGATAATAAATTTGGCCTCTTTGGCACTAATGGTTCCTTTCTTTTCATATTTATCTATAAGATTTCTTAACTTAATTAAGGTGGTATCGGATGGGTCGTTCCTAAGTTTTTTATACGTTTCAGTATCATTTAGCTGTCTCAGGACCTCATTTACATAGTTTGCCAGATCCATTACAACAACTCCTCCCCCTTTATCAGAGGGTTTGATTACGATCTCTTTAAGTTGTTTTAAATTTTTTAGGGCATTCCTTTCCTTAAACGTAAGGTTCTGAATTTTCTTTGGTTTTAGTTGAAGTTTTTCTAAGTCCTCAAGCACCATAACCCCAAACGTTTAAATTAATGGCCCCTGTATATGTTTGGGGAAAAAAAGGGATTTAGGTTTAAATGGGGTGACTGCAGATGTGCTCAAAGGTGTACCAGTTGTGGCCAAGTCCTCCCTACTTGCAAAAAACTTCTTTATGGTTAATTTCCTCATGTACCGTTGTACATCTAAATATATCTCAAATGGATCGATAGGATTTGTTGGGGCATATTTTAAACCCTTACACAAAACAGAGGTTTCACTCTCTGACAGGATGTGGGAACTCAAATTGAAAATCTTTGTAGTGGGGATAGTTTTTCCTATATTTCCTATGGTGCTATTAGATACGGAATGGACATTTTCAGGGCTAATTACTGTCTTTTTTTGGGATTTACGTTTTCTTTTGCATTTACCTCTATGAGGTTTATGCACACCACCCCTCTTGCCCCTCTGCGATCTTTTTAGAATTATCGGTGCCTGTTTGGGTAATGTCTGTTCTCTAAAAAATGATGATTATGTTCTGGTTCGTTCGCCCTCCTTAGTGGAGAGAAGCGGTTCCTCGATCTTACCGGAACATTCTCATCAGAAGGGTACTTGTATTTGGGGTTTCTCTGGGAAGCCCCCCTCCATTCTGGTGTTTTATCCCTATACCTTCTGTCTATCCTTCCAGATTGTGGAAATCTGTCCTTCTTCTAAAAAGATCGCAGAGGGGCAAGAGGGGTGGTGTGCATAAACCTCATAGAGGTAAATGCAAAAGAAAACGTAAATCCCAAAAAAAGACAGTAATTAGCCCTGAAAATGTCCATTCCGTATCTAATAGCACCATAGGAAATATAGGAAAAACTATCCCCACTACAAAGATTTTCAATTTGAGTTCCCACATCCTGTCAGAGAGTGAAACCTCTGTTTTGTGTAAGGGTTGAAAATATGCCCCAACAAATCCTATCGATCCATTTGAAATATATTTAGATGTACAACGGTACATGAGGAAATTAACCATAAAGAAGTTTTTTGCAAGTAGGGAGGACTTGGCCACAACTGGTACACCTTTGAGCACATCTGCAGTCACCCCATTTAAACCTAAATCCCTTTTTTTCCCCAAACATATACAGGGGCCATTAATTGAATCTTTTGGGGTTATGGTGCTTGAGGACTTAGAAAAACTTCAACTAAAACCAAAGAAAATTCAGAACCTTACGTTTAAGGAAAGGAATGCCCTAAAAAATTTAAAACAACTTAAAGAGATCGTAATCAAACCCTCTGATAAAGGGGGAGGAGTTGTTGTAATGGATCTGGCAAACTATGTAAATGAGGTCCTGAGACAGCTAAATGATACTGAAACGTATAAAAAACTTAGGAACGACCCATCCGATACCACCTTAATTAAGTTAAGAAATCTTATAGATAAATATGAAAAGAAAGGAACCATTAGTGCCAAAGAGGCCAAATTTATTATCATAGAAGACCCAACTATACCTGTGATCTACGTACTACCAAAAGTACATAAGAGCCTTACTGATCCCCCGGGTAGGCCAATTATATCGGGAGTTCAATCTCTGACATCAAATCTGTCTAAGTTCATTGATTATATCCTGCAACCCTTGGTATCCAGGAATAGATCACACTTGAAGGATACAAAGGATTTCCTTAAACTGTTGGAATCTGTACAGTGGAAGGAAGGTGACATCCTAGTGACAGCTGATGTCAGTTCCCTCTACACCGTTATCGATCATGATGACGGTGTGGAGGCGGTCACTTATTTTCTGGATCAGTCCAACCATACAAAGGATCTAAAGGAGCTGATTATAGAGGGAATTAAGTTTATCCTCAATAATAATTTATTTTTATTTCAGGATCAATTTTACATCCAGAAAACGGGCACGGCTATGGGCACCAGATTCGCTCCTAGCTATGCCAACCTGTTCCTTGGTTTATGGGAACTAAACACGGTTTGGTCAAATAATAGCTATGGAGCGAATCTGGTGTCCTATGCCAGGTATATTGATGATATTTTCTTTTTATGGAGAGGTGGAGTCGAAACACTTAACTCTTTCTGTACTTTGTTGAACACGAATGATAAGAATATTGTCTTATCATTTGAAAAGAGTGGGGAATCCATCAATTTCCTTGATATTACTGTCTATATTAAAAAGGGCCAGTTACACACCATGACCTACTCCAAACCCACTGATTCGAGGTCATATATAGCAGCCAGTAGTTGTCACCACAACAACTGGCTGGATTCTATCCCCATCAGTCAACTAAAAAGAGTCAGGAGGAATTGTACGGAGGATAATATTTTTGAAGCACAGGCAAAAGAAATGAATGAAAAATTTAGGGCATGCGGCTACAATAAGGGCACTATTGAAAAAGCCCATTCCGAAGTAAGAAACACCACACGTAAGGATCTCCTGAAAGATAATATTATAAAGACCACTACAGACAATAAATATGAATGGGCTTTCATCACCCAGTTTAACCAAAGTCATCAAGAAATCGAGAAGATTTTCAAAAGACATTGGGGTCTGCTAAAGAAGGATCCGGTGATTGGACCCCTTGTCCCCAATAGACCCATCCATATCTACCGCAGGGCTCCCAATTTAAAAAATAAATTGGTCTCCAGTGCTATGCCCTCGACGAAATCCCAGTCTAGAATTGTGTCCCAGGGGTTTTACAGATGCGGTAATTGTATGGGCTGCAGACATATTAAAAGTGAAGGAAAAAGCAAAATTGAAAATATCCATATAAATGAGAAAAAAGTGAATATTACAGATTTTATCACTTGTGACAGTAAAAATGTCATTTACGCTATTAAATGCAGCTGTAATTTATTTTATATTGGGCGGACCTCTAGACCCTTGAAGGTTCGCCTGGGGGAGCACATTAGAAACATTAAAAAAGGCCTTCTAACCCATTCTTTGTCTGCTCATTTTAAAACCAAACATAATTGTTTGGTCACAGAAATATCAGGCTTTTATGGAATTAGACAGGTCAAAGGAAACGGAAGGAATAAAGACCTCAATACATTTCTAGCTAAGTCGGAAATGAAATGTATTTTTATGTATGACACCTTAAGTCCAGGTGGTCTGAACTGCGATTTTGAGCTTAAATGGTTCCTTGACTGATGTGCTAAATTAATATGCGACTTTGAGCTTTATCTATTAATGCAACATTTTCATAAAAGTGTTACCCCAGATCTGTTTAGAAAGTCTGTAGTTTCTATTTTTTCCACTAATTCCTGTTTCTCTTTGTTTTACGTTTATATTAGCTACTCATAATATGTATGAAAAGAAACCAAAAACACGGCTGGTTTCCATGGTGACCGTTTCAGAGTGCTTTCTAACCTATGAAATGGCCGCGCCGGTTCCCCTTCTAAACTACAAACCCCAGAATCCCTGAAAACGGAAATAGAAGACGGCGATACGTCACTTCCGCCGTCTGTCTCTCCAAACGGAACAAACCTTCAGGGATTATTTTCTGGGGAAGTTTCACCAGCAGCGGTGCAACACAATATCCGGCGGAAACACCATATATGGTCATGTAGTAGTTCACTATGGAAACTACATTACCCAGAATTCCAAGCTCCGTTTTTTAATGGAGAAGAAAATATGTTTTAAAGTGTTTTTCCTGCTGTACTTTTTTACCATGCATGATACTAGTGTTTATGTATATGTTATTATGAATTTGTGTGATGAATAATCATGTTTTTAAACAAAATTAATTTTCATTGTAATTAATGATGTCATTTCCGGCTACAAACGGAACAAACCTTCAGGGATTATTTTCTGGGGAAGTTTCACCAGCAGCGGTGCAACACAATATCCGGTGGAAACACCATATATGGTCATGTAGTAGTCCACTATGGAAACTACATTACCCAGAATTCCAAGCTCCGTTTTTTAATGGAGAAGAAAATATGTTTTAAAGTGTTTTTCCTGCTGTACTTTTTCACCATGCATGATACTAGTGTTTATGTATATGTTATTATGAATTTGTGTGATGAATAATCATGTTTTTAAACAAAATTAATTTTCATTGTAATTAATGATGTCATTTCCGGCTACTCATTCATTGGATGTTCATAGCATAAATATGCTTACTCCTCACAGTGCAGATAGTTCATGATTAAGGTCCATTCGAGACCGAAACGCGTCGGACGACTGTACTGTGAGTAGTTTTTCTGGAAAAAGGGAATAATCACGCCGATTATTATCTCAAATTTTGCCTTTGGAATTTTTATTGTACTTTTAAATTTTTACTTTTTTATTTTTTCTGTCACCATGTGTGGTGATTTCTTTGTATGAATTTGGACTATGTCTGGAATAAAAAACCTGTTTTAGTAAGAAGGATTTTTTTCATGACTCTGGTCTGGCATTTGGGAGAAAGAGTTCCTTTTCCTCTTGTGGATCCACCAAAGGGATACCAGTGAATCTATTTAAAGAAACCTTTATAGGAGTCATTCATCGTTTACTGAGTGAGTTGGGGTACGCACCTGAGGATTTTTGTTGATATAAAGAAACCGCTATATGAATGTTCTGGCTTTGCTCTGTGTAAGTGAGGGTACGCATTGAAATTGCCTCAGACGCTACCCCTACATGTTTACAGTACCCCATGTGGTGTGAGATTCAGGCACGCTTAATTACGTGAACCTAACCTGAGGGGATTGGTGAAAAAAACTAGCAATAAAGATACCTTTACGGGAACCCACTTACTTGTTTCTGTGTGAGTGGGGTACGCCCTTAAAAACTTTCATTGTGTGGAATTCTCGATTCTAGCTGTTGTAAACGGTGCTACACATTTCTTTTCTCTCTTATTTCTCTCCATTTTGACATGAACTGGGAGCCATTTATAACGAGAAGATTCACCTGAACGAAAGGACTCATAGGCCTGCATAACCTGGAGAAGACATCGTATACCCATTTGACAAGAAGGGATGTGTTAAGTTTCATTACCTTTTTCTTTTTTTACGCGCCCTGGACACAGATAAATACCAACACTTGCTTCTTCTATATATTGTTTTGGTAAAATCTGTGATTTTTACATAGGTATTTTGTCAGTGGACGGGCTGCTGTGCGCCAAACTTGTAGACCCTCCCTATTTTCTCTTTTTTTTCTGTCACTAATGTCAGGTCTTGCAGTGAAAGTCTGGTTCAGGTATTCCATAAATTCATGCGTATCAGTGTCTGCACTAAATCCTCCTTCACCATCATTCTCATCCTCCACCCTTTGTGCCTGTCCAGGCACACTTGGCAGATAAGTTGCAGGATTTAGTGCGCTGCATCTCTTTATGGTGATGTTTACAGGGGCCATTAGTGCTAATTCCCACCTTGTAAACCGTGCCGATGAGACATGTCTGGTTTGGGTGGAGTTCAGTAAGGCTGATACTGCAAGAGGTGTATGGATTGTCAGGTTGTGTCCTAACACTACGTCTTCGCTTTTACTCACTAGCAAAGCTATCGCTGCAACACTTCGCAAGCATGTGGGGAGAGACCGCGCTACGGTGTCCAACTGTGCACTATAGTAAGCTACCGGCCTGCTGGCATCGCCATGTCTCTGGGTTAGGACACCTGCCGCACACCCAGCACTTTCCGTACCGTACAATTCAAAGGGTTTCCCATAATCTGGCATGCCTAATGCAGGTGCCTGTGATAGGCACTGTTTGAGTCTCTCAAATGCCAGTTCGGACTCATCTGTGTGCAAGATCCGATCTGGTTTGTTCGAAGAAACAATCTCTTGCAAAGGTAAAGCCAGTATGGAGAACCCTGGGATCCAATTTCGGCAGTACCCACACATTCCAAGAAAGGTGCGGATCTGTTGCTGGGTTTGTGGCAGAGTCATGTCGCGAATCGCCTGTATTCTATCAGCGGTGAGGTGTCTAAGTCCTTGTGTCAAGCAATGTCCCAAATATTTTACCCTGGTCTGGCACAGCTGCAACTTATCCTTTGAAACCTTGTGTCCCGTATTAGAAAGGTGAAACAGAAGCTGTTTCGTATCTTTCAAGGACGATTCGAGTGAATCAGAACACAGCAATAAGTCATCGACATACTGTATGAATACTGATCCGCTCTCAGGTTGAAAGGATTGTAAACAGTCATGCAAAGCCTGGGAGAAAATACTTGGGCTGTCAATGAAACCTTGGGGTAGGCGAGTCCAGGTGTACTGTACTCCCCTGTATGTGAATGCAAACAGGTATTGGCTGTCAGGGTGCAGAGGGACAGAAAAGAAGGCAGAACAGAGGTCAATGACAGTGAAAAATTTTGCAGTAGGGGGAATTTGCATGAGGATGACAGCTGGATTTGGCACTACGGGGAATTGGCTCTCAACTATCTTGTTTATCCCCCTTAGATCCTGCACTAGCCTGTAACCCCTCCCCCCACTCTTTTTCACAGGGAAGATGGGACTATTGGCAGTGTTGGACGTCCTGACTAGAATGCCCTGTTGTAGCAAGCGCTCTATGACTGGGTACACTCCTAATTCCACCTCTGGCTTCAGAGGATACTGAGGGATTTTTGGAGCTATCCTACCATCTTTTATTTGCACTACTACTGGAGCTACATTCGCCATCAATCCAGTGTCTTGTCCATCTTTGGTCCACAGGGAACCCGGTATTCGTGAGATCATTTCCTCTACCTTTGATGGACACCTGTCTATAACAGCAGAGTGTGACATTAGCCTTTGTGGGGTGTCTAACATATCCTGCACTTCCTGAACGTTATTCTCGGGTATATCCAAGAAGACACCCTCAGGAGTACAATATATGACACGCCTCATTTTACACAATAAATCTCTCCCAAGTAGATTAGTCGGAGCCGATGCAGCTAGCAAAAAGGAATGCTTGGTCTGCAAGGGCCCTATCGTAATCTCTGCTGGTCTACTCCAAGGGTATTGTTGCACTGTTCCTGTTACTCCCATTGCCGAAATTGCTTTACCCGTGGTTTTTATACATTTGACAACAGTAGGGAAATATACTCCTAATTGCAGATTGATTTGTCGTACATTCTCCTGAGTGTACTCATCAGTGAGAGGTACTTCTGCATCTAATCTACAATCAGTAATGAATTTTGCGGGGTCAATATTGGAAGGTAAACACACTCATAGCACTGTTCGCCAATCTTTGTTTGTGGGTTCGGTGGCGTTACCTAACTCTTTAATGAACCTCTGGCATGCGACTAGATCCTTTCTGGGATCGGGAAATTCTGACATAAGTGCCCTCAATTCTGTCCGGGACCAGGGACAATGCATGGCAATGTTCCTGACGGGAGTTACTCCCTGAGCGTCAGTCCTCCCATTGGGGACTGCGATCACCCTGGCAGGATTTAATTCAACTACGTCATTCTGAGTTGACTCCACAATGTGAGGTGCTATTGTCTCTGCATAATGTATGGTACCGTACTTACCTGTAGACACAACCTCTCTTATCCCTCCGCTAGGGGGCCTTACTACTGCTCTTGCTGGTTGGGCCGTGCCCACCTGAGTATTCTGTATGGTGGCTGCTAGAGAGAGTGCCGATATTGTGCTGGGCACATCTTCCTGCTCGCAGTCCTGGGGAAAATTTAAAATGGGATACAACTGGCAAGGATTAGCGTTAGTACATTTATCACCTATACTTTTATCTGATACCAATATGCCATTGTCTGTAGCCACTTTCTGCCCCACAATATACGGTGGTGCGGTTGCCATCATTTTCCTGCTAGGTTTGGAACCTGCTGCGTGAGCTAATTCTCTTTGCATATCACCCTCTTGCTGCCATAAGTTTAAACAATCTGTGTCTCTGACCCTTTGTTTTCGGGATTTTATCAGACATATCCTAATCCTTAAATTCTGCAATACCTCTGGTTCAAAACTGCCTACCTTAGGGAATGGTTCCCTATCTTCCGCAGTCATACGTTCCCATTCATTGCATAAAACTTCTGTGTGTGAACCATACTTTTCACACATAATGAACCTCGCTGACCCCCTGGGCCGCGGTATGTCAACCTGAACCCTGGTTGAACGTCCCTTACTTGAGCAACTGGCCCCCATAATTTGCAGGTATTGCCCTTTCGGCTAATCCCACAAAAAAACAAAATACTCAATATAAGGCAACGGTGAAAGTTCTCCGAGTGCTTTCACGCACTCACGCCCACGTTGGCCAGTACTACCATACACTGTTGATAGCGAAGGCAATGTACCCAAACTAGGGCCCCTATGTAACCTCTATTTACTGGAAGTTTCTAGGAATAACTTACCCTTTCCAGTAAATATAGGCCGTTGGAGATTTCCTGAGAGAGACCAGCGAAAACTCCCTAAACCTTTATTATACACAAATCACGCTTGCGTATGCTATATACAGCGCTAATGATACCGCGATTTTACGCAAAGCTCGTAAAAAGGGTATCACGTTGCGCTAAATATTACACCCACGAATGCGCGGTCCAATCGCACAGCGTATAGGTACTTGTTACTTATCCACCGTACTACCACTGGAATCGAATCACAAGCTGCGAAACCTCAGCCGGAGCGTTTCAAAAAAACTATATGGGTAAACCTCGCTGACCCCCTGGACCGCGGTACTCTAAACCTCGCTGACCTCCTGGGCCGCGGTACTCTCCTACCTTGCTCCTTTGTACTTCAATCTATATTAACATGAGTCCGCTGCCTCACGCCACCAAGTCTCCACTCACTTGATGTACCACTCGACGGGATCCCGAATTCCTGGGGTCCACTACGTTCACTGTTACGTTCGCTCACTCACGTTCGCTCACTCAAATACACTTTGGTTTTTCTGTACAGAAAATTATCTTTCATTCAGATAAAAGTTTTACTCCCAGAGGCAATACAGTAAAAAAGGTTTTATTTAATCTAAATCTTGGAAATCGAGCAATTTGTGCTAATGTAGCGTGACTACTGTCCCGCCCCTAAACTAAACAATACTATTGTGTAATTTGTACTTCGTGGTCATACCCTTACGCACGTTGCGTAAACACGCGACCGTGTGTACGTCTTTACGTTGCGTACGCAGTCCCGTACTTTGTCCGAGACACGTGTACAAAAACCGTACGTCCGCAATAGTACAAATCCCACACTTCTATAAATGTAAGCGATATTACCTATAATCGCTTACTTAACACAACACAGTTTCTTTCTGTATAAACCTTTTTAACTAGGCCAGACTGTGTTTGTGTTTTACGTTTACTTCCTTAATATTTATTCTATATTTTAACTAAATAGCAACAAATGTCTCCGTTCTTTTTACACAGGTCTAAATGAATCTAGTAATCAGTACTTATGGCAGCAATGTGAGCGGGTATACAGAGTACAGGTGTACGCTTGTGTTGTGTGCGCATTTGGTGCCAAAACAGAAATTTGCAGACTTTTTAAATAGCTTTGGTATTTACTTTACGGGTCCCACCAGCATCCCTACAAATCATGCAGAGCAGACACCATCTAATCAGAATAAAATAGGGTTTCCAGTGTATCCACCGGCCAGAAAAAGGTTTACGTAGGATAATTGTCCGCCCTTTGCTGATAGATAAAGTCTGCTTTAACCTGCTAGGCTGCGGGTATGTGGAAAAACCGGACGATGCCCCCAATTGATAATGTCGTTTTATCTTAAAACATAAAGCTATACCTTAAACACACCTTAAATACACTTTAAACCTTTAGCCGCTGCGGCCGCTATAGTTAATACACACGCTCTGTACTTTATACACTGTTTGCGTACGGAGTCCTGTATCACTGTACGGACTTCGCGTACAAACGCCGCGCTGGGGGTACAAAGTACACACAGCGCGCACACTCCCAGGGATTCACTTTAAACCTTATACAGCAATGCGATGCGTTACTAATACACTCTTAAACCTTAGCAGGAAAAGGAAGACACAACACCGATTTGTAGTTAATCACTGGGTTCCGACACCACAGAGTAATATTTCTGAAAGGGGGTTAACAATACAAATTATGCACTACAATACAACAGAGTAAATGGCTACAGTCAATGTACATACGTGAGTATATTAGCGTGCGCCTCCCGGTCCGGTCCTCCGCTATCAGGTTGATAACGTTGAGAGTCTTGTGTCAGGCCGGGCTGCAGCAGGCTTTATTTATACAAGTCTTCCAAATGCAATTCAATGGATACTGTAATCCCATTGTCCATTGGACACAAGAATGCACTTTTACAGTACAGGAGAGGTCATAGGTTGATTTGAAAAGGTGGGCGATGTCATTCCCAACTGCTCTTGTGGGTGATCTCCTCTGGTTTCCCGCCGCATACATAATATACAGTAAATACAGTTTATATCTATATTCTGCTTCTGCACCTAACTATCCGCAGGAACATGCGATCTTCCGCAAACCAACACCGGAATGTTACCCTTAAAATACCCTACAGCTGGATACCAAACACCACCTTATAACCTTAGTCTGTCCCCTCTTATCCTGTAAAGGTGAATCCCTTTGTTCTGGAATCATTTAAACTGTTGATACTTTCTGATGTGGTGCAGGGGGACTATGTGTACAATGGCCCTCATTCCGAGTTGATCGCTCGCAAGGCGAATTTAGCAGAGTTGCTCACGCTAAGCCTACGCCTACTGGGAGTGTATCTTAGCTTCTTAAAATTGCGACCGATGTATTCGCAATATTGCGATTACAAACTACTTAGCAGTTTCAGAGTAGCTTCAGACTTACTCGGCATCTGCGATCAGTTCAGTGCTTGTCGTTCCTGGTTTGACGTCATAAACACACCCAGCGTTCGCCCAGACACTCCTCCGTTTCTCCGGCCACTCCTGCGTTTTTTCCGGAAACGGTAGCGTTTTTATCCACACGCCCCGAAAACGCAGTGTTTCCGCCCAGTAACACCCATTTCCTGTCAATCACACTACGATCGCCGGAGCCAAGAAAAAGCCGTGAGTAAAAATACTATCTTCATTGTAAAATTACTTGGCGCAGTCGCAGTGCGATTATTGCGCATGCGTACTAAGCGGAATTTCACTGCGATGCGATGAAAATTACCGAGCGAACGACTCGGAATGAGGGCCAATGTGCACTATTTGGATTAAATATGTAATGTTTTGATAGCTCTCCATGCGTTCACAAACTCCACCATAAATACCCATACCACGAGCAGGACCGCGGGAGCGACCATACGCAAATTGCGGATATGTGCACGCACGGCGGAACAAGTGCACGCGCAGTGGGCATGTGTGTGCAGTTTATACGTGCTGTGTGTTCTTCAATATTTTTCGACTTTGACAGGTCCATCCTGTCTGCCACTGCAGTGCCACTCCTAGATAGGCCAGGTGTTTGTGCCGCACACTTGTGTCGCTTAGCTTATTCATACAGCTACCTCATTGCACCTCTTTTACTTCTTTGCATTATGTGCTGTTTATGTGCTTATTTGTAAGAACACTTCCCAGTGAGGGAAAAAAAATAACTTTATTCTTCGTGCCCCTTTGAAAATGTTGATAATTTATTTAGCTTTTTCTAGACTCAACATCTACAAGCTTTGTATGGGAAATAAGGCCCAGATTTATCAAGCCTTGGAGAGTGATACATTGCATGGTGATAAAGTACCAACCAATCATCTCCTGTCATTTTCCAAACACAGCCTGTGACATGGCAATTTGAAGCTGGTTAGTTGGTAATTTATCACCGTACAATTTATCAGTCTCCAAAGCTTGATAAATCTGGGCTTAAATGTGGAATCTCTAGTGTCAGTATTTCTTTTATGCCTTAAAACTCTTATGTTAAAGTTCTCCATAATATAGAAACATCCCTAAATGCAGCATAAAATTATTCCTGCAGTCCTAATGCCCAACTCTGTTACCACTTAATCGAAAGTATATACTCCATAATATAGAAACATCCCCAAATGCAGTATAAAATTATTCTTGCAGTCCTATTGCCTTTGTTACCACTAAATCGGATGTCAGAGATGGACGCAGTGTCAATGTTTCTCAACCCATGTAAGTGGCAACAACATAACTTGGACAGGTTCAGTATTTGCCAACAAGGGCAAATAATTCTAATCCATATAATTTATGTCTGCACCAGTGACTCACAAAAATGTTTGCATTTACTGGTAAAGTGGGGCAGGTACTAGCTAGCTGGGTCTGAGCTTGTCTTTGGGGCCTAGCGGGGGGCCAAGCCAGTCACTGAGGCAGACTAAAGGACCCCATCTGCCTGCATAGCCTTTGTAATTATTATTTTGACAAGCAGGCATGGCCACGCTCCTGTGATTGGCCACACCACCAATCCTGCCCTGGGGCCGCTAGAATATCCCTGTGGACCTATTTAATGACGTCCACTTGAAAGAAAATTTCACAAAATTGTGTTTAAATGTAAAAATGAATTTATAATTTTTTAATGGTATAATCCTGATGAAATGTATCACAAATGGCCCCACTGAATAAAATTGCCCCCGCTAAAGCTCATCGCTTATCTTTGTCTCAGAAGATATATGATTTTCTCCACCGGACTCTGGAACGTGAAAGGCAACGAAGGGGCATTTTTTCACATTGAGACATACTAGCTTCTTTATTGAAGCAGTCTTTATAATATTAAATCCAGTTTCACCACCAAATGTGCTGGGTTTCCAGTATTCTGGAGAACAAATTGGGTTCCCCATAAGTCCTTTCAGTGAAAATGGCGCTCCTATCTCTATCATACTTTCTCCAAAAATAGAATTTGGGTGAGTTTTTTCCAACAGAAGCCCAGGGTAGAACTCCAGGGCATCGATATCACCATACAGGGATTCAAGTTGTGATGCGACGTCTTCTTCTCCTGTGAAATAAACAAATGATATCAGTATACATTACTAATATACCCAATAGCTAATTCCAACTATCTTTTTAAATGTGCATATTAACACACAATACCTTTTTTTTAAAAATAAATAGTATATGGCTGGGGCAGCATATTCATAGGCATTAGTTATTTCTGATGTGGCTATTCTGACCTAAGTTCTGAGAGAAATAAAGTTAGCAGTGGCGTATCTATAATGGGTGCAAGGTGTGTGGAGCACATGGGCCCCTGGGTCCAGGGGAATCCACACCGTACACCCTGCACCCATTGTTTTAAATACTTACACCTCCGGAATTCTGCTTTGGCAGCAGCAGCAGTGGACATTTTCCCAGTGCTTCGAGGATGCTCAGTAGAAAAATCACCAGGAAAATGGCCTTTGCTCCTTTTCCTGAAGATCTACGAAGGCGCACTATACTCTAGCTCAGAACCTATGACTCAGAGTCTACTGCACTGCCGGCTAGAGATGAGGTGGTCTATACAGAGAATACACATGGGCCTCCTCCTCTCTTAATATTAGAGATGAGCGGGTTCGGTTCTTAGAGAACCGAAACCTACCGGACTTCACGTCACGAGCCCGGATCCGAGTCGGGCTCGGGTTTTCCCGCCTGACTCGGAAATCCGAACGAGGCAAAACGTCATCATCCCGCTGCCGGATTCTCGCTGGGTTTGGATTCCGTATAAGGAGCCGCGCATCCCCGCCATTTTCACTCCAGTCTCGGACAGTGTAGTGAGAGGACGTGTCCTCAGTGTCTGTGTGGGCGGGAAAGTGGGGTGGCGATTCCAGTGCAGTCTTGTGCTGCTCAGTCCAGTGTAGTGTCTTATGCTGCATCAGTCCAGCCAGTCACAATGGTAGTGTCCTCTGCTGCTATATATCCCCAGTGCTGCTGTATAAATCCCCTGCAGTTTTGCTGTGTTGTCTTGCATCAGACCAGGGGTATTGTCTTGTGCAGCATCAGTCCAGTGACCAGTCACAGTGGTGTTGTCCTCTGCTGCCATATATCCGGTGTAGCTGTATAAGTCCCTTTCAGTGGTGCTGTGTTGTCCTGCATCAGACCAGGGGTAGTGTATTGTGCAGCATCATTCCAGTGACCAATCACAGTGGTGGTGTCCTCTGCTGCCATATAACCAGTGTTACTGGCGTATAATTAGCATGATACTGGCGTATAATTCCCGTGATACTGGCGTATAATTCCAGTGATACTGGCGTATAATTCCCGTGATACTGGCGTATAATTCCAGTGATACTGGCGTATAATTCCCGTGATACTGTCGTATAATTCCAGTGATATTGCCGTAAAATTCCCATTTTATTGCTGTATAATTCCTGTGATACTGTCTTATAATTCCAGTGATATTGCCATATAATTCATGTGATACTGGTGTATAATTCCCGTGATACTGGCATATAATTCCAGTCATATTGCCGTATAATTCCAGTGATATTGCTGTATAATTCCTGTGATACGGGCGTATAATTTCAGTGACATTGCCGTATAATTCCCGTGATACTGCCGTATAATTCATGTGATACTGCCGTATAATTCCAGTGATACTGGCGTATAATTCCTGTGATACTGGCGTATAAATTCCTGTGATACTGGCGTATAAATCCAGTGATACGGTCATATAATTCCAGTGATATTGCCGTATAATTCCTGTGATACTGGCGTATAATTCAAGTGACATTGCCGTATAATTTCAGTGATATTGCCGTATAATTCCCGTGATACTGGCGTATAATTCATTTGATACTGCAGTGATACTGGCGTATAATTCCTGTGAAACTGGCATATAAATTCCTGTGATACTGGCGTATAAATCCAGTGATACGGTCGTATAATTCCTGTGATACTGCCGTATAATTCCTGTGATATTGCCGTATAATTCCAGTGAAACTGGCGTATAATTCATGTGATACTGCCGTATAATTCCAGTGATAATGGCGTATAATTTCTGTGATACTGGCGTATAAATTCCTGTGATACTGGTGTATAAATGCAGTGATACTGTCGTATAATTCCAGTGATATTGCCGTATAATTCCAGTGATATTGCCGTATAATTCCTGTGATACTGCCATATAATTCCAGTGACATTGCCGTATAATTTCAGTGATATTGCCGTATAATTCCCGTGATACTGCCGTATAATTCCAGTGATACTGGCAAAAAATTCCAGTGATATTGCCGTATAATTCCCTTGATACTGGCGTATAATTCCAGTGATATTGCCGTATAATTCCAGTGATATTGCTGTATAATTCCTGTGATACTGCCATATAATTCCAGTGATAATGGCAGATAATTCCTGTGATACTGGCGTATAATTCCAGATGATATTGCCGTATAATTCCCGTGATACTGGCGTATAATTCCTGTGATACTGGCGTATAATTCTGGTGATATTGCCATACAATTCCAGTGATATTGCCGTATAATTCCTATGGTACTGGCATATAATTCCAGTGATATTGCCGTATAATTCAAGTGGTATTGGTGTATAAATCCAGTCCAGTGGTACTGCCGTATAAGTTCAGTGGTACTGGCGTATAAGTCCCTTGATCCTGCCTTATAATTCCAGTGATCCTGCCATATAATTCCAGTGGTACTGGAGTATAAATCCAGTCCAGTGATCCTTTTGTATATATGTCTAGTAGTACTGCCATATATTTCCAGTGATACTACCGTATATATATATATATATATATATATATATATACACACCATGTTGCAAAGCGGATTACTGAGGTCATAACAACTATGTTGGTGTTAGACGTGCATCCGGTATCTGACATTAGTGCAGTGGGACTGAAGTGCCAACCCTAGATGGGCCAGGTGTTTGTGCCGCACACTTGTGTTGTTTAGCTTAGTCATACAGCTACCTTATTGCACCTCTTTTTCAGCTTTGCATGATGTGCTGTTTTGGGCCTTTTTTGTATATATGCCCTCCTGTCTGACACTGCAGTGAAACTCCTAGATGGGCCAATTGTTTGTGTCGCTTAGCTTAGTCATACAGCTACCTCATTACACCTCTTTTTCATATTTGCATTATGTGCTGTTTTGGGCCTTTTTTATATCTGCCCTTCTGTCTGACACTGCAGTGAAACTTCTAGATGGTCCAACTGTTTGTGTCGCTTAGCTTAGTCATACAGCTAACTCATTGCACCTCTTTTTCATCTTTGCATGATGTTCTGTTTGGGGCCTTTTTTTATATCTTCCCTACTGTCTGACACTGCAGTGCCACGCCTAGATGGTCCAGGTGTTTGTGCCGCACACTTGTGTCGCTTAGCTTAGTCATACAGCAACCTTGGTGCACCTATTTTTCATCTTTGCATGATGTACTGTTTGGGGCATGGTTTTTTAACATGCCATCCTGTCTGACACTGCCGTATAAGTCCAGGGGTACTGTTGTATTAGTCCAGGGGTACTGCCGTATAAGTTCATCAATTGCAGAATTTTTGAAAAATGACAGGGGCGTGCAGTAGATGCTGTCAGTGGACTGAAAAATTGCGGGCCACTTTCAACATTAATCCACTGCATTCCACTACTAGATGGGCCAGATGGTTGTGTTGCTTAGCTTAGTCATACAGCTACCTCGGTGCACTTCTTTTTCTTCTTTGCATCATCTGCTGTTTGGGCCTAGTTTTTTAAAGTGCCATCCTCTCTGCCACTGCAGTGCCACTCCTAGATAGGCTAGGTGTTGGTGCTGCACACTTGTGTTGCTTAGCTTAGTCATACAGCTACCTCATTGCACCTCTTTTTCTTCTTTGCATGATGTGCTGTTTGGGGCCTATTTTTTTTAAATCTGCCATCCTTTCTGCCACTGCAGTGCCACAACTAGATGAGCCAGGTGTTTGTACCGCACACTTGTGTCGCTTAGCTTAGTCATACAGCTACATCGGTGCAACTTTTAGGCCTAAAAACAATATTGTGAGGTGTGAGGTGTTCAGAATAGACTGGAAATGAGTGGAAATGAATATTATTGAGGTTAATAATACCACAGGAGCAAAATTACCCCCAAATTCTGTGATTTTAGCTGTTTATGTTTTTTTTCCAAAAATCATCCAGATCCAAAACCAAAACACGAAAGGGTGGTTTTGGCAAAACCAAGCCAAAACCAAAACATGAGCGGGGAATTATAACCAAAACACAAAACAAAAAAAGTGCCCGCTGTACATCTCTACTTAACATGCCACTAAAAGGGAGCAATGATTCCTATAGATGAATCATCATCAATACCAAATTGTATATCTAAGCTAATTACAAGTAACTATCTGTGAAAAAAATTGCTAAGGTGAAGCCATTTGCTGGCAATTTGATTAAGAATATCTAATAGCACTTTCAGACATACGACCCAGGAATTTCCCTGCAGACCCGGGTTATTCCCCTCTGAAAAATCCAGGGATTTTGCTCAAGACCCCTTTTTAACCTACACCTGAGACCTGGGAAATTCCTGGGTCGACCCCTTTCAGACATAATCTGCATTCTACAAGTCAGGGCTGCCAGGTTGCTCACATGACACACATACATGTTATACACATACACAAATGCCACACTCATACACACACGTCTTATACACATATATGTCATATACTGTACACACACACATGTCATATACACACACGTGACGCTCATATATACACACACATACATGTCCTACACCAGCCACCAGACCTCACCGCAATGGGTAGCGTCTCTGTTGCTAGGCTTCACTGGCTGCATCTGCGCACTGCAGCATGGTGCCCGCTCCCTCCAGACAGTCCCAAATGCCAATCAGAGGCTCCTAGGTGCAACCTGGGAGTAAACTTCTGGGTCGCACCATTCAGACTTAATCTGGGTTGTCTACCCGGGACGAAAGTCCCTGGAAACCCCCTGTTTAAAAGGAGGGGCACTTTTCAGACATACGTGAGACCCATCCATTATAGTTAAATGAATCCAGGTTATCTTATACCCCTTTCAGGTATGGCGAGTTTGCCGGGGCTTGGGAAAACTACGGGAACTCACGTATGTTCTCCACATGTTTGCATGATGTTCCTCTAGGTGCTCTGTTTTCTCCCACACTCTAAAACATACTTACTCATCCTGTAGGTTAACTGACTTTTGACTAAAATTAATCCCAGTGTGTATGTGTGTGTCCATGTGGTAGGGAATACAGGACCTGACTCAGATTGTACCCGATGCCAATATTTTTTGAGGTGACGATTATTGGCCAAATTCGCATGTGTCACGATCGCACTGGTACCTTAGCGGTGACCATTTGGGGGCGGTAATATGAAATTGCAGCAACATGGGATGTGTCTCAGCGATCCCATATGCACAAAACATGACGCCAGTGTCTCAACTGCCGCAGCCATTCTCTGAGACCATGGGGTCACTCGGAATCGATTATCAAGAGATCTGTGACCACCGTGCATATTTGTATGCAGTTGCTTGGATCTGCAAGCTGCCGGAGGACATCTCAATAGGATCCAGACACCGCTATCTATTTGTGCACAGTTGCTTGGATCTGTGAAGTGCCTATGGGCGTCTCAATAGAAATCCAGGCATCTGTGTCATTTACATATTTGTGAGGCGTCCGTGTCAATTACATATATACAACACTGCAGCTGCAATGAATTAATGTACAACTCTGAATCTGGCCTATAGACCGTAAACTCCACTTGGGCAGGGACTGCTGTAAATGACTATAAATTCTATGTAAAGCACTGCATAATATGTATACGCTATATCATACCCCTTTCAGACATAATACATGGGTACGACCCAGATCTACCTACCTGGGAATTTCCAGGGTCTCAGTCTGAGGGGGATATTCATTTACCCGGACATGCTGTCGGGTGTAATGTATAGCCGGGGGGGGGTCTATCTAATTAGCCCCGATAAGCCGGCGCGTGTCACGGCTTATCGGGGATTTGGTTTCCCCGATAGCAGCCCCGATTTAATCCGAAAACGGGGCTATTTCACCCGTAAACACACAGGTTTCACTGAACCTGTGTTTTTCCGGGTGAAAATGCACTTTTTACCACACTAGAGGCGACCCAGGTCACACCGAAATATCCCTGGTACATATCAGGGTCGTCGAACCGGGACTTCAACCCGGGTCATTTCTGGTAACACATAGCAAAAACCCGAGTCTATTCACTTTGACAGGCAAAAAACACAGGTTTTTGCTATAGGTTTGATAGGGGTATAAATAAATGTTAATAATAACTTATCCTTCAGAACAAGCTGTTACAACTGAGGCTTTTATTGTTTGTTTATCCTAACATAATAAAAATGCACAAATTCTCTGACTAGTGCAAATCACAACAGAATTCTGGAGAGCTGCAGAAGTGTGTTTTTAGTAGCTTCAGTCATGCTGAGCAATGGCTGCAAAGGCACTTCCTGTATTACAAAGAATTCCTGTATAACAAGTGGATGACAATGATGCAAATGCTACCACCCACATACAGCATACAGTATATCTACATAGGTTATGGACAAAAGAACATAAAATACAGGATTTATAAACTCCTTCTGCACTCCTAGACTTTGCTATAATTAGGTATGTAATGTGTTGTTTTGTTTTTATGTGCTTACAGGTACAAGTCTTCTATTTTTTTATTTTCTGTGCTTAGATATTTCACCTCTTCTCATTTTTTTTGTAGGTGCTGCCTGCATTGAGAATAAAGTATAGGAAAACAATATGGAGCAAAAGTGATTAATTATTGCAGTTATAAATTTCTCTTTTCTTTAAAAACTATAATTGGTTGTATCTGTTGGGCAACCAGAGAATTATTATTTCTCATACGTCCTAGAGGATGCTGGGAACACCATTAGAACCATGGGGTATAGACTAGAGATGAGCTGGTTCGGTTCCTCTGAATCCGAACCCGCCCGAACTTCAGGTTTTTTACACGGGTCCGAGCAGGCTCGGATCTTCCCGCCTTGCTCGGCTAACCCGAGCGCGCCCGAACGTCATCATCACGCTGTCGGATTCTCGCGAGGCTCGGATTCTATCGCGAGACTCGGATTCTATATAAGGAGCCGCGCGTCGCCGCCATTTTCACACGTGCATTGAGAGTCATAGGGAGAGGACGTGGCTGGCGTCCTCTCCGTTTAGAGAAGAGAGAGACACAGTATTTTGGGGAGCATTATTAGGAGGAGTACTACTATACTGTATACTACTATACTACTTGCTGAAGTGATATTTATAGATTAGATAATAGATAGTGTGACTGTAAGTGTATTATCTGACTTGTGGGGGAGACACTGACAGTGGGGAGCAGTTAGAGTCTGAGAGCAGGACTCAGGAGTACATATAACGTACAGTGCACACTTTTGCTGCCAGAGTCAGTGCCACACTGCCATTGTTGTGAGTGACCACACTGACCACCAGTATAATAATATATTTTGTGATTGTCTGCTTAGGCCTCGGAGTACTAGTTGCAAGTTGCAACGTGACCTGAAGTGACCACCAGTTTAATAATCAATCACCACCAGTTTAATATATATATATATATATATATATATATAATTGTATATAATATATATATATATATATATATATATAATATTGTATACCACCTACCTGTGGTTTTTTTTTTCATTCTTCTTTATACATACTACTATAGTAGCTTACTGTAGCAGTCTGCGGTGCTGTGCTGACCTGACAGTGTCCAGCAGGTCCGTCATCAGTCATTACATAATAAATATATATAGTACCTGTCCGGCTGCAGTACTAGTGATATTATATTGATTTCATCTTATTATCAATAATTTATCATCCAGTCTAGACTCTATATTAGCAGTCGGCACTCGGCAGTCCATCCATAATTGTATACCACCTACCCGTGGTTTTTTTTTTTCTTTCTTCTTTGTACATACTACTATAGAGTATAGTAGCTTACTGTAGCAGTCTGCGGTGCTGCTGAGCTGACAGTGTCCAGCAGGTCCGTCATCAGTCATCATTACCTAATAAATATATTATCTACCTGTCCGGCTGCAGTACTAGTGATATTATATATACATACATATATATATTGATTTCATCTCATTATCAATCATCCAGTCTATATTAGCAGCAGACACAGTACGTTAGTCCACGGCTGTAGCTACCTCTGTGTCGGCACTCGGCAGTCCATCCATAATTGTATACCACCTACCCGTGGTTTTTTTTTTCTTTCTTCTTTGTACATACTACTATAGTATAGTAGCTTACTGTAGCAGTCTGCGGTGCTGCTGAGCTGACAGTGTCCAGCAGGTCCGTCATCAGTCATCATTACCTAATAAATATATTATCTACCTGTCCGGCTGCAGTACTAGTGATATTATATATACATACATATATATATATTGATTTCATCTCATTATCAATCATCCAGTCTATATTAGCAGCAGACACAGTACGTTAGTCCACGGCTGTAGCTACCTCTGTGTCGGCACTCGGCAGTCCATCCATAATTGTATACCACCTACCCGTGGTTTTTCTTTTTCTTTCTTCTTTGTACATACTACTATAGTATAGTAGCTTACTGTAGCAGTCTGCGGTGCTGCTGAGCTGACAGTGTCCAGCAGGTCCGTCATCAGTCATCATTACCTAATAAATATATTATCTACCTGTCCGGCTGCAGTACTAGTGATATTATATATACATACATATATATATATTGATTTCATCTCATTATCATCCAGTCTATATTAGCAGCAGACACAGTACGGTAGTCCACGGCTGTAGCTACCTCTGTGTCGGCACTCGGCAGTCCATCCATAAGTATACTAGTATCCATCCATCTCCATTGTTTACCTGAGGTGCCTTTTAGTTGTGCCTATTAAAATATGGAGAACAAAAATGTTGAGGTTCCAAAATTAGGGAAAGATCAAGATCCACTTCCACCTCGTGCTGAAGCTGCTGCCACTAGTCATGGCCGAGATGATGAAATGCCAGCAACGTCGTCTGCCAAGGCCGATGCCCAATGTCATAGTACAGAGCATGTCAAATCCAAAACACCAAATATCAGTAAAAAAAGGACTCCAAAACCTAAAATAAAATTGTCGGAGGAGAAGCGTAAACTTGCCAATATGCCATTTACCACACGGAGTGGCAAGGAACGGCTGAGGCCCTGGCCTATGTTCATGGCTAGTGGTTCAGCTTCACATGAGGATGGAAGCACTCAGCCTCTCGCTAGAAAACTGAAAAGACTCAAGCTGGCAAAAGCACCGCAAAGAACTGTGCGTTCTTCGAAATCCCAAATCCACAAGGAGAGTCCAATTGTGTCGGTTGCGATGCCTGACCTTCCCAACACTGGACGTGAAGAGCATGCGCCTTCCACCATTTGCACGCCCCCTGCAAGTGCTGGAAGGAGCACCCGCAGTCCAGTTCCTGATAGTCAGATTGAAGATGTCAGTGTTGAAGTACACCAGGATGAGGAGGATATGGGTGTTGCTGGCGCTGGGGAGGAAATTGACCAGGAGGATTCTGATGGTGAGGTGGTTTGTTTAAGTCAGGCACCCGGGGAGACACCTGTTGTCTGTGGGAGGAATAGGGCCATTGACATGCCTGGTCAAAATACAAAAAAAATCAGCTCTTCGGTGTGGAAGTATTTCACCAGAAATGCGGACAACATTTGTCAAGCCGTGTGTTGCCTTTGTCAAGCTGTAATAAGTAGGGGTAAGGACGTTAACCACCTCGGAACATCCTCCCTTATACGTCACCTGCAGCGCATTCATAATAAGTCAGTGACAAGTTCAAAAACTTTGGGTGACAGCGGAAGCAGTCCACTGACCAGTAAATCCCTTCCTCTTGTAACCAAGCTCACGCAAACCACCCCACCAACTCCCTCAGTGTCAATTTCCTCCTTACCCAGGAATGCCAATAGTCCTGCAGGCCATGTCACTGGCAATTCTGACGAGTCCTCTCCTGCCTGGGATTCCTCCGATGCATCCTTGAGTGTAATGCCTACTGCTGCTGGCGCTGCTGTTGTTGCTGCTGGGAGTCGATCGTCATCCCAGAGGGGAAGTCGGAAGACCACTTGTACTACTTCCAGTAAGCAATTGACTGTCCAACAGTCCTTTGCGAGGAAGATGAAATATCACAGCAGTCATCCTGCTGCAAAGCGGATAACTGAGGCCTTGACAACTATGTTGGTGTTAGACGTGCGTCTGGTATCCGCCGTTAGTTCACAGGGAACTAGACAATTTATTGAGGCAGTGTGCCCCCGTTACCAAATACCATCTAGGTTCCACTTCTCTAGGCAGGCGATACCGAGAATGTACACGGACGTCAGAAAAAGACTCACCAGTGTCCTAAAAAATGCAGTTGTACCCAATGTCCACTTAACCACGGACATGTGGACAAGTGGAGCAGGGCAGGGTCAGGACTATATGACTGTGACAGCCCACTGGGTAGATGTATGGACTCCCGCCGCAAGAACAGCAGCGGCGGCACCAGTAGCAGCATCTCGCAAACGCCAACTCTTTCCTAGGCAGGCTACGCTTTGTATCACCGCTTTCCAGAATACGCACACAGCTGAAAACCTCTTACGGCAACTGAGGAAGATCATCGCGGAATGGCTTACCCCAATTGGACTCTCCTGTGGATTTGTGGCATCGGACAACGCCAGCAATATTGTGTGTGCATTAAATATGGGCAAATTCCAGCACGTCCCATGTTTTGCACATACCTTGAATTTGGTGGTGCAGAATTTTAAAAAAAACGACAGGGGCGTGCAAGAGATGCTGTCGGTGGCCAGAAGAATTGCGGGACACTTTCGGCGTACAGGCACCACGTACAGAAGACTGGAGCACCACCAAAAACTACTGAACCTGCCCTGCCATCATCTGAAGCAAGAAGTGGTAACGAGGTGGAATTCAACCCTCTATATGCTTCAGAGGTTGGAGGAGCAGCAAAAGGCCATTCAAGCCTATACAATTGAGCACGATATAGGAGGTGGAATGCACCTGTCTCAAGCGCAGTGGAGAATGATTTCAACGTTGTGCAAGGTTCTGATGCCCTTTGAACTTGCCACACGTGAAGTCAGTTCAGACACTGCCAGCCTGAGTCAGGTCATTCCCCTCATCAGGCTTTTGCAGAAGAAGCTGGAGACATTGAAGGAGGAGCTAACATGGAGCGATTCCGCTAGGCATGTGGGACTTGTGGATGGAGCCCTTAATTCGCTTAACAAGGATTCACGGGTGGTCAATCTGTTGAAATCAGAGCACTACATTTTGGCCACCGTGCTCGATCCTAGATTTAAAGTCTACCTTGGATCTCTCTTTCCGGCAGACACAAGTCTGCTGGGGTTGAAAGACCTGCTGGTGAGAAAATTGTCAAGTCAAGCAGAACGCGACCTGTCAGCATCTCCTCCTTCACATTCTCCCGCAACTGGGGGTGCGAGGAAAAGGCTCAGAATTCCGAGCCCACCCGCTGGCGGTGATGCAGGGCAGTCTGGAGCGACTGCTGATGCTGACATCTGGTCCGGACTGAAGGACCTGACAACGATTACGGACATGTCGTCTACTGTCACTGCATATGATTCTCTCACCATTGAAAGAATGGTGGAGGATTATATGAGTGACCGCATCCAAGTAGGCACGTCACACAGTCCGTACTTATACTGGCAGGAAAAAGAGGCAATTTGGAGGCCCTTGCACAAACTGGCTTTATTCTACCTAAGTTGCCCTCCCACAAGTGTGTACTCCGAAAGAGTGTTTAGTGCCGCCGCTCACCTTGTCAGCAATCGGCGTACGAGGTTACATCCAGAAAATGTGGAGAAGATGATGTTCATTAAAATGAATTATAATCAATTCCTCCGTGGAGACATTGACCAGCAGCAATTGCCTCCACAAAGTACACAGGGAGCTGAGATGGTGGATTCCAGTGGGGACGAATTGATAATCTGTGAGGAGGGGGATGTACACGGTGATATATCGGAGGATGATGATGAGGTGGACATCTTGCCTCTGTAGAGCCAGTTTGTGCAAGGAGAGATTAATTGCTTCTTTTTTGGTGGGGGTCCAAACCAACCCGTCATTTCAGTCACAGTCGTGTGGCAGACCCTGTCACTGAAATGATGGGTTGGTTAAAGTGTGCATGTCCTGTTTATACAACATAAGGGTGGGTGGGAGGGCCCAAGGACAATTCCATCTTGCACCTCTTTTTTCTTTCATTTTTCTTTGCGTCATGTGCTGTTTGTGGAATGTTTTTTGGAAGGGCCATCCTGCGTGACACTGCAGTGCCACTCCTAGATGGGCCCGGTGTTTGTGTCGGCCACTAGGGTCGCTTATCTTACTCACACAGCTACCTCATTGCGCCTCTTTTTTTCTTTGCGTCATGTGCTGTTTGGGGAGGGTTTTTTGGAAGGGCCATCCTGCGTGACACTGCAGTGCCACTCCTAGATGGGCACGGTGTTTGTGTCGGCCACTAGGGTCGCTTATCTTACTCACACAGCTACCTCATTGCGCCTCTTTTTTTCTTTGCGTCATGTGCTGTTTGGGGAGGGTTTTTTGGAAGGGCCATCCTGCGTGACACTGCAGTGCCACTCCTAGATGGGCACGGTGTTTGTGTCGGCCACTAGGGTCGCTTATCTTACTCACACAGCTACCTCATTGCGCCTCTTTTTTTTCTTTGCGTCATGTGCTGTTTGGGGAGGGTTTTTTGGAAGGGCCATCCTGCGTGACACTGCAGTGCCACTCCTAGATGGGCACGGTGTTTGTGTCGGCCACTAGGGTCGCTTATCTTACTCACACAGCTACCTCATTGCGCCTCTTTTTTTCTTTGCGTCATGTGCTGTTTGGGGAGGGTTTTTTGGAAGGGCCATCCTGCGTGACACTGCAGTGCCACTCCTAGATGGGCCCGGTGTTTGTGTTGGCCACTAGGGTCGCTTATCTTACTCACACAGCTACCTCATTGCGCCTCTTTTTTTCTTTGCGTCATGTGCTGTTTGGGGAGGGTTTTTTGGAAGGGCCATCCTGCGTGACACTGCAGTGCCACTCCTAGATGGGCCCGGTGTTTGTGTCGGCCACTAGGGTCGCTTATCTTACTCACACAGCTACCTCATTGCGCCTCTTTTTTTCTTTGCGTCATGTGCTGTTTGGGGAGGGTTTTTTGGAAGGGCCATCCTGCGTGACACTGCAGTGCCACTCCTAGATGGGCCCGGTGTTTGTGTCGGCCACTAGGGTCGCTTATCTTACTCACACAGCTACCTCATTGCGCCTCTTTTTTTCTTTGCGTCATGTGCTGTTTGGGGAGGGTTTTTTGGAAGGGCCATCCTGCGTGACACTGCAGTGCCACTCCTAGATGGGCCCGGTGTTTGTGTCGGCCACTAGGGTCGCTTATCTTACTCACACAGCTACCTCATTGCGCCTCTTTTTTTCTTTGCGTCATGTGCTGTTTGGGGAGGGTTTTTTGGAAGGGCCATCCTGCGTGACACTGCAGTGCCACTCCTAGATGGGCCCGGTGTTTGTGTCGGCCACTAGGGTCGCTTATCTTACTCACACAGCTACCTCATTGCGGCTCTTTTTTTCTTTGCGTCATGTGCTGTTTGGGGAGGGTTTTTTGGAAGGGCCATCCTGCGTGACACTGCAGTGCCACTACTAGATGGGCCCGGTGTTTGTGTCGGCCACTAGGGTCGCTTATCTTACTCACACAGCTACCTCATTGCGCCTCTTTTTTTCTTTGCGTCATGTGCTGTTTGGGGAGGGTTTTTTGGAAGGGCCATCCTGCGTGACACTGCAGTGCCACTCCTAGATGGGCACGGTGTTTGTGTCGGCCACTAGGGTCGCTTATCTTACTCACACAGCTACCTCATTGCGCCTCTTTTTTTCTTTGCGTCATGTGCTGTTTGGGGAGTGTTTTTTGGAAGGGCCATCCTGCGTGACACTGCAGTGCCACTCCTAGATGGGCACGGTGTTTGTGTCGGCCACTAGGGTCGCTTAGCTTAGTCATCCAGCGACCTAGGTGCAAATTTTAGGACTAAAAATAATATTGTGAGGTGTGAGGTATTCAGAATAGACTGAAAATGAGTGGAAATTATGGTTTTTGAGGTTAATAATACTTTGGGATCAAAATGACCCCCAAATTCTATGATTTAAGCTGTTTTTTAGTGTTTTTTAAAAAAAAACACCCGAATCCAAAACACACCCGAATCCGACAAAAAAAATTCGGTGAGGTTTTGCCAAAACGCGGTCGAACCCAAAACACGGCCGCGGAACCGAACCCAAAACCAAAACACAAAACCCGAAAAATTTCAAGTGCACATCTCTAGTATAGACGGGATCCGCAGGAGACATGGGCACTTTAAGACTTTCAAAAGTGGTGTGCACTGGCTCCTCCCTCTATGCCCCTCCTCCAGACTCCAGTTTTAGAATTGTGCCCAGTGAGACTGGACGCACTACAGGGGAGCTCTACTGAGTTTTTCTGAAAAAGACTTATGTTAGGTTTTCTATTTTCAGAGAGGCTGCTGGCAACAGTCTCCCTGCTTCGTGGGACTTAGGGGAGAGAAGTATGACCAACTTCCAGTGAGTTCAATGGCTCTACTTCTGGCTACAGGACACCATTAGCTCCTGAGGGTGCTGATCGCTGGGTACGCCTAGATGCTCACTCCCACAGCCGGCCGTCACCCCCTTACAGAGCCAGTAGTCAGAAGACAGGTGAGTAGCAGAAGAAAAGAAGACTTCAGTGTCGGCATTTCTGAGGTACCGCGCAGCGAACGGACGCTGCGCGCCAAGCTCCCACACACACACACAACACTGCAGGGCGCGGGGGGGGGGGGGGGTGCCCTGGGCAGCTTGTAAAAACCTAATTTCCACTGGCAAGAAGGGACATTAGTGCCAAGGCACTGTCCTAACCCCCGCCAGCATAATTATTTATTAAAATAAGCAGGACAGAAGCGCGCCATTAAGGGGGCAGAGCTTCTTCCTCACAGCTCACTCGGCGCCATTTCCTCTACACAAGCTGCAGAGACGCTGGTCCTTCACACTGCTGTCAAGTATCAGGGTGCAAAACGGGGGGGGGGGCACAGGATAATTTGGTGCAATATACTTGATATTAAAAGCTCTAAAGCTCTACAGGTCTGGGGAATTTTTATTAGTCGCTTCAGACCAGTTGATTTGGCACTGGGTTGTGAGCTGGCAAATTCCCTCTGTGTCTCTCTGACAGACTTTACTGTGGGTCTGTCCCCTATTGGCCCGGTGTGTCTGTGGGTGTTTGGTACACGTGTGCTCTTCCCAGGAGGAGGCTGTATTAGAGACACTCCTGATTGGGTGTTTTGAATGCTTTGAATGCTAATGTGGCTCGTATTAGTAAGAGATTAGACAAGTCTGAGTCTCAGATCCAGGCATGGAAGAAATCTGTGGAGGATATGTTATTACAATTCCAGGGCCCCTCGGAGTCACAGAAACGTACGTTTGCCCAGTTGGCAGACACTGATACCGACACGGTCACTGATTCCAGTGTCGACTATAGATTAGATCCAAAATTGGCAAAGAGCATTCAGTACATGATTGTGGTGGTTAAAGAGGTATTACATATCACTGAGGACCCTGCTGTTCCTGATATGTATAAGGAAAAGAAACCTGAGATAACGTTTCCTCCCTCTCATGAACTGAACACTCTATTTGAAAAAGTCTGGGAAAGTCCTGACAGAAAGTTTCAGATTCCCAAAAGGATTCCAATGGCTTATCCGTTTCCCTCTGGGGATAGGGAAAAGTGGGAGTCATCCCCCATTGTAGACAAGGCCCTATCGCGTTTGTCTAAAAAGGTGGCTCTTCCGTCACCTGGCACGGCAGCCCTTAAAGTCCCTGCGGATCGCAAGCATGAAAATACGTTAAAAACCATTTATACGACCACAGGTACGCTACTCAGACCGGTCATTGCATCTGCGTGGGTGAGTAGTGCTATCAAAAAGTGGGCAGATAACTTGTCATCTGATATAGATAC
Organism: Pseudophryne corroboree; assembly: GCF_028390025.1. Classification (NCBI taxonomy): domain Eukaryota; kingdom Metazoa; phylum Chordata; class Amphibia; order Anura; family Myobatrachidae; genus Pseudophryne; species Pseudophryne corroboree. The sequence goes on from NC_086451.1 coordinate 131,104,517, forward strand.
CCTAGATAGGGATTGCATCCTCTTGACGCTGGGTTATATCAAGGACGCTGCAGCTTATCTAAAGGAAACTGCGAGAGATATTGGCCTTTTGGGATCAAAGGCCAATGCCATGGCAGTCTCAGCTAGGCGAGCATTGTGGATTCATCAATGGAATGCTGATGCTGACTCCAAGAAAAATATGGAATCTCTACCCAGTAGCGGATCTTGCCACGGGCAAGCAGGACTTTTGCCAGGGCGCCGGCGCCATCCGGAGGGCGCCGCACCACGGCAAGATCCGCTGCTGCTGTGCCCCCCGCTGCCGCTGGCCACTGTCCCGCTGCCCCGCTGTGAAGGGAAACTAGACGCTGCACGTCTAGTTTCCCTTCTTGGGCTGCCCGCTGTGCCCCCCGCTGCCGCTGGCCACTATCCCGCTGTACGCGCCTAGTTTCCCTTCGTGGAGAGGACCTTTTCTGTAATGATATGCGGTGCGCGATGACGTCATCGCGCACCGCACATCATCTCAGCGGCGCTACTACTGTATAGGAGGCGTAACTGACCACGCCCCCTGTATGAAGCCACGCCCCCTATGGCCGCCCGGGGCGCAAAAAGACCCTGAGCAGGCCCTGTCTCTACCATATAAAGGTGGTGTCTTGTTTGGTGAAGGCCTCGCTGATTTGGTATCTACGGCTACCGCGGGTAAGTCATCATTTTTTACCTTATGTGCCTTCACAACAAAAGAAAACACACCACTATCAAATGCAGTCCTTTCAGCCCAATAAATACAAGAAAGGGCGAGGCTCTTCCTTCCTTCCTACTAGAGGAAGGGGAAAGGGTAAAAGATCACCAGCCGTGACTTCTGCCAAATCCAGCGCATGACACTGGGGCTCCTCTGCGGGAGTCCGCACCGGTGGGGGCACGTCTCAAACTCTTCAGTCAGTTCTGGGTTCGTTTGGACCTGGACCCATGGGTTTTACAAATAGTATCCCAAGGATACAAACTGGAGTTTCAAGACGTTCCCCCTCGCCGATTTTTCAAATCGGCCTTACCAGCTTCTCTTCCAGACAGGGAGGTAGTTTGCGACGCAATACAAAAGTTGTGTCAAAATCAGGTCATCGTCAAGGTTCCCCAGTCACAACAGGGAGAAGGCTTTTATTCAAGCCTGTTTGTGGTCCCGAGGCCGGATGGCTCGGTCAAACCAATCCTAAACCTGAAATCCCTCAATTTCTACCTGAAAAAATTCAAATTCAAGATGGAGTCTCTCCGAGCGGTGATCTCCAGTCTGGAGGAAGGGGATTTTATGGACATAAAGGATGCCTACTTACATGTTCCCATTTATCCTCCGCATCAGGCTTACCTGAAGTTTGCAATTCAAGATTGTCATTACCAATTTCAGACGTTGCCGTTTGGTCTGTCCACGGCTCCGGGGATTTTCACCAAAGTGATGGTGGAAATGATGGTTCTCCTTCGCAAACAAGGAGTCACGATTATCCCGTACTTGGACGATCTCCTGATAAAGGCGAGATCCAGGGACCAGTTGTTGAGAAACATTGCACTGTCCCTGACGGTTCTTCAACAACATGGTTGGCTCCTAAACTTGGCAAAATCACAGTTTATTCTGGCGACGCGGTTGTCGTTTTTAGGAATGATACTGGACACAAAACTACGGAGAGTTTTTCTTCCGGTGGAAAAGGCTCAGGAACTTCAAACTCTGGTCAAACAAATTCTGAAACAGGCAAGCGTGTCAATCCATCACTGCACTCAGTTGCTGGGGAAGATGGTTGCGGCCTACAAGGCCATTCAGTTTGGCCGATTCCATGCCAGGGTGTTTCAGTGGGACCTTTTGGACAAGTGCTCCGGATCCCACCTACACATGCAGCGGAGGATAATCCTGTCTTCCAAGACCAGAATATCACTCCTGTGGTGGCTACACAGTTCTCACCTCCTAGAAGGGCGCAGGTTTGGGATCCAGGACTGGATCCTAGTAACCATGGATGCAAGTCTCCGAGGATGGGGGGCAGTCACGCAGGAGGAAAACTTCCAAGGAAGATGGTCAAGCCAGGAAACTTGTCTCCACATAAACGTTCTGGAGTTGAGGGCCATTTACAACGGCCTTGTGCAGGTGGAACATCTTCTTTGCAATCTGCCCGTACTGATCCAGTCAGACAATGTTACAGCAGTGGCGTACATAAACCGCCAGGGCGGAACAAAAAGCAGAGCGGCAATGGCAGAAGTCACAAAGGTTCTCCGCTGGGCGGAAAAGCATACAAGTGCACTGTCAACGATCTTCATTCCAGGAGTGGACAACTGGGAAGCAGACTTCCTCAGCAGACACAATCTCCATCCAGGAGAGTGGAGCCTCCATCAGGAGGTCTTCACAGAAGTGAAAAGTCATTGGAGAATTCCTCAAATAGACATGATGGCATCTCGTCTCAACAAGAAGCTTCAGAGATATTGTTCCAGGTCAAGGGACCCTCAAGCAATAGCAGTGGATGCACTGGTGACACCATGGGTGTTTCCGTCAGTGTATGTATTCCCGCTGCTGCCTCTCATTCCAAAAGTTCTAAGGATCATAAGAAGAACAAAGATTCAAGCGATCCTCATTGTCCCGGACTGGCAAAGGAGGGCTTGGTATCCAGATCTTCAGGAATTACTCATAGGAGATCCCTGGCCTCTTCCTCTACACGAGGACCTGTTACAACAGGGGCCGTGCGTATACCAAGACTTACCGCGGCTGCGTTTGACGGCATGGCGGTTGAACGCCAAATCCTAGCCAGAAAAGGTATTCCCAGTGAAGTCATTCCCACACTTCTTCAGGCCAGGAAGGGAGTAACGTCTAGACATTACGACCGCATTTGGAGAAAATATGTGTCTTGGTGTGAATCCAAGAAGGCTCCTGCGGAAGAGTTTCAGCTAGGACGTTTTCTCCAATTTCTACAAGCAGGTGTGGAGGCAGGCCTAAAGTTGGGCTCAATTAAGGTGCAGATTTCAGCCTTATCGGTTTTCTTTCAAGAACAATTGGCCTCCCTTCCAGAAGTTCAGACTTTCGTGAAAGGTGTGTTGCACATCCAAACTCCAATTGTGCCCCCAGTGACACCATGGGATCTTAACGTGGTGTTGCAGTCACTTCAATCACATTGGTTTGAACCTTTACAGAAGGTGGAGTTGAAGTTTCTCACTTGGAAAGTGGTCATCCTGTTGGCTTTGGCATCTGCAAGGCGGGTGTCTGAGTGAGCGGCCTTGTCTCACAAGAGTCCTTATTTAATCTTTCATGAAGATAGAGCCGAGTTGTCAGCATTTTCTGCCAAAGGTGGTTTCATCTTTCCACATGAACCAGCCTATTGTGGTGCCAGTGGCTACTGACGCTTTCGTTGAGTCAAAGTCTCTGGATGTGGTCAGAGCTCTGAAAATCTATGTCGCCAGAACGGCTCAGGTTAGGAAAACCGAGGCTGTTTGTCCTGTATGCTTCCAACAAGATTGAGTGTCCTGCTTCCAAACAGACCATTGCACGCTGGATCTGTAACACGATTCAGCATGCTCATTCCACGGCTGGATTGCCGTTGCCGAAATCGGTGAAGGCCTATTCTACTAGAAAGGTGGGCGCGTCCTGGGCGGCTTGCCCGGGGGGTATCTGCATTGCAGCTTTGCCGTGCTGCTACTTGGTCGGGTTCAAACACTTTTGCGAAGTTTTACAAGTTTGACACCCTGACATCAAGTTTGGTCAATCGGTGCTGCAGAGTCATCCGCATTCTCCCGCCCGTTCTAGAGCTTTGGTATAACACCATGGTTCTAATGGTGTCCCCAGCATCCTCTAGGACGTATGAGAAAATAGGATTTTAATACCTACCGGTAAATCCTTTTCTCTTAGTCCGTAGAGGATGCTGGGCGCCCGTCCCAGTGCGTACTTTATCTGCAGTTAGTAGTTGTGGTTACACACAGGTTGTGTTACGTTTATTGTCAGCATGTTGCTGCAATTGTTCATGCCGTTGGCTTGTGTTCTGTTGAATGCCACATTGTGCGGCATGCTTGAGGTGTGTGTTGGTAGGAATCTCACCTTAGTTTAACAATAACTCCTTTCCTTGAAATATGTCCGTCTCCCTGGGCACAGTTCCTATAACTGGAGTCTGGAGGAGGGGCATAGAGGGAGGAGCCAGTGCACACCCCTTTTGAAAGTCTTAAAGTGCCCATGTCTCCTGCGGATCCCGTCTGTACCCCATAGTTCTAATGGTGTCCACAGCATCCTCTACGGCAGGGCCGGAGCTTCCACTAGGCAGCTTTAGGCAGCTGCCAAGGGGCGCCGGGACCTGAGGGGGCGGCCTACTACAGCTGCCTGAAAAAGGTTGCACAGTCCTACCTTTCACAGCCGCTGCAATCCCCCAGAACTCTTATCTTACAGTAGCCGCGACTGCTAAGCTCCCGTATTGCAGCCTCCAGCTCCACCTCCACCTGGCACAGGCAGTAACTTTGACAGCTCCTGCAGTCCTGGCTGGGGGTGATATGCAGCACTGCTCTTCATTCCAAGCTCTTTCAGAGACTACTCAGGGGCAGATTTATTAAGCTCGGTGAAGTGATAAAGTGGAAGGTGATAAAGGACCAGCCAATCAGATTTTAACTTCCATGTCACAGGCTTGGTTTGAAAAATGACAGTTAGGACAGTTATCACCTTCCACTTTATCACTTCACCGAGCTTAATAAATCTGCCCCACAGTCCCAACTCTGTACTGCAGCATGCAGGTAAGGTGGTTGCACAGTACATTCTCTGCATTGATAAGGAAAGAGGGCGAGAGCAGCAGTGTGGTGAGGGGGGGGGGGGGGGGGGGGGGTGGAGATGAGCAGCAGGCATGCACACAGTCTAGAGGGGTAGACTGGCACCATGCACACAGATGGTGGGGGGTATAGAACAGCAGACATTTATCAGAGTAAGGGGCAGGGGGTGAGAGCAGCATGCCTTTCATCTGAAGGGTGGGTAGGGGGAAGGGGCAGTAGGCAGAAGTTTTGCCTAGGGTGCCGAGAAACCTTGCACCGGCCCTGCTCTACGGACTAAGAGAAAAGGATTTACCGGTAGGTATTAAAATCCTATTATTGACAAAGTGCCTGAAGGCTTAGTACTGGGACCCAGTAATACAATATCTCTTTTTTATGAGTTTTTAAATACTATGAGGTCTATTTATTAACATTATTTTTACTAAAATAATGTGATAAACAAGATTTATGGTAAGAACTTACCGTTGTTAAATCTCTTTCTGCGAGGTACACTGGGCTCCACAGGGAATAACATTGGGTGTAGAGTAGGACCTTGATCCGAGGCACCAACAGGCTCAAAGCTTTGACCTTCTTCCCAGAATGCATAGCGCCGCCTCCTCTATAATCCCGCCTCCGTGCACAGGAGCTCAGTTTTTGTTAACCAGTCCAATGCAGTAGCAGGCAAAAGAGACGGCAACTGTTAGTAGCCATATACACCACATTCTCACGACAGGAGAAAGTGTCAGCGGCTAATGCCATACCAACCCAAAGAAGCTAAGAGAGTCAGGGTGGGCACCTTGTGGAGCCCAGTGTACCTCGCAGAAAGAGATTTAACAACTGTAAGTTCTTACCATAAATCTCGTTTTCTGCTGCGGGGTACACTGGGCTCCACAGGGAATGACATTGGGGATGTCGTAAAGCAGTTCCTTTTGGGAGGGGACGCACAAGAACTCGGCGTCCAAAGGAAGAATCCTGGGAGGCGGAAGTATTGAAGGCATAGAACCTTATGAACGTGTTCACTGAGGACCACGTAGCCGCCTTGCACAATTGTTCAAGGGTCGCACCACGGCGGGCCGCCCAAGAAGGTCCAACCGTCCGAGTAGAATGGGCCTTTATGGTAGCATGAGCTGGAAGGCCAGCCTGTACATAAGCATGTGCAATCGCCATTCTAATCCATCTGGCCAGGGTCTGCTTGTGAGCTGGCCAGCCACGTTTGTGAAAACCAAACAGAACAAAGAGGGAATACGACTTCCCGATGGCGGCAGTTCTGTTCACGTAGATACGGAGAGGCTGTACCACATCCAAAGACCGCTCTTTGGAAGACAATTCAGGAGAGGCAAAGGCCGGAACCACAATCTCCTGATTAAGGTGAAAAGAAAACACCACCTAAGGTAAATACCCGGGACGTGTTCTAAGAACCACCCGATCACGGTGAAAAATCAGATAAAGGTGACCTACAAGACAAGGCACCCTGAAGCTTCAGGACTTTCTCCTGAGACAAGAACAACCGCTGGTTGTGAGTGTGCAACAACGCCCCCAGGTGCACCATGCTCTGAGCAGGGAACAGGAAAGATTTCTTCCAGTTGATGAGCCACCCGTGGGCTTGCAGAAACTGGATTGTCAGATCTAGATGGCGTAGGAGAATTTTTGGGGAATTTGCCAGGATCAACAAGTCGTCCAGGTATGGTAGGATCCTGACCCCTTGATGGCGGAGCACAGCCGTCATTACCGCCATGACCTTGGCGAAGACTTGTGGAGCCGTGGTCAAACCAAAAGGTAATGCCCGAAATTGGTAATAGAGGTTGCCAACCGCAAACCTAAGGTATTGCTGATGAGACATTGCAATGGAAATATGCAGGTAAGCATCCTGTATGTCCAGGGAGACCATATAATCCCCAGGTTCCAATGCCAGAACAATAGAGCGAAGAGTTTCCATACGAAACTTGGAGACCTTCACAAATTAGTTCAAGGGCTTGAGGTTGAGAATGGGCCGGGATAACCCATTCGGTTTCGGGACTAGGAACAGCGGTGAATTGTACCCCTTGCCTCTCTGAGCCAGAGGCACCTGTACTACCACTCCTGTGTCCAGGAGGGATTGTACCACCGAATGAAGAGTTTTTGCCTTCACCTCTAACAGGCAAAATCGGTGAGGGGGATGATTTTTGAAGGATACAGCGTAACCTTGAGTGACGACTTCCCGTACCCAGGCATCGGAAGTGGTCTTCAACCATTCCTGTGTATACCCTAGAAGTCAGCCCCCCACCCTGGGATCCCCCAGAGGGAGGCCCGCCCCATCATGCGGCAGGCTTAGCAGTCTTGGAAGCAGGCTGACGGGCACCCAGGCCTGTTTGGGTTTGGGCTTATTGGGTTTGGAAGTACAAACCTGTTTCGGGTACGCCTGACCCTTTGCATTCCCTGAAGGACAAAAGGAGTGAAAGGAAGTACTCTTAGCCTTCGGTACTGAAGGAGCAGTACTAGGTAGACAAGCTGTTTTAGCAGAAGCTAAGTCAGCCACAATCTTATTGAGGTCTTCTCCGAAAAGGATGTCTCCCTTAAAAGGGAGTACCTTCAGGGTTTTCTTAGAGTTCAGATCCACAGACCAGGACCGCAACCATAGAATCCAGCAAGCCAGTATGGATGTAGTAGAAGCCTTGGCCGCCAGGATACCGCCATCAGAAGCCGTCTCTTTAATGTAATGAGAAGATGTGACAATATATGATAAACATTGTCTAGCATAATCAGAAGCGTTGGAAGACATCTCAGCTTCCCACTCCTGAGCCCACGCTTCAATAGCCTCTGCAGCCCATGTCGCTGCAATGGTGGGCCGATGCGCAGCACCTGCTAAGGTGTAATCGCCTTTAAACAACCCTTCACACGCTTATCCATCGGTTCTTTCAAAGAAGTGACGGTAGTTACTGGCAGAGCTGAGGATACCACTAGCCGCGCCACCTGCGAATCCACTGGTAGGGGTGTTTCCCAATTTTTACTTAGCTCCGAAGCGAGGGGATAGCGAGCCAGCATCTTCTTGTGAGGTGTGAATTTCTTTCCTGGATTTTCCCAGGACTCCTGACGTATGTCAACTAAATGATCAGGATGAGGTAAAACTTGTTTAACCACTTTCTGACGTTTAAATCTGTCTGGTTTCTTAGGGGCAGCAACAGGCTCCGGGACATCAGTAATCTGAAGAATGAGCCTGATAGCCTCCAACAAGTCAGGAACATCCACCTGTGAAACAGATTCCCCATCAGAAGCGTCAGGATCAGAATCTGTGGGGTCAGTATAAACGCCATCCTCATCAGACGAGGTATCTGGGACGTTGGTGGATTGTGAGGAAGTAATTGCCCACTTAGAGGACCCCTTGGTCTTAGGCAGGTGAGGGTTATAGGCCCTACACACATGCCGATATTCTGAAAGATATGAACGATCTCGTTCATAAATGAACGAGAACTCGTTCATATCTTTCAGTGTGGAGACTCCAGCGATGAACGATGCGCGGCCCCGCGCTCGTTCATCGCTGATCTCCCGTCGGCTGTGCATGCAGGCCAATATGGACGATCTCGTCCATATTTGCCTGCACTTCAATGCAGCCGGGTGACTGGGGGAGTGAAGAAACTTCACTCCCCCCGTCACTGCCCCCCCGCCGCCGGGTTGCTCGTCGGCCGTATCGGCCGTCGGGCACCTCGGCGGCGCATCGCCGAGAGTGTAGGGCCCCTTAGACTTCTGAGTAGTCAGTGATTGGTTCAATTGCTGTAACTGAGCAGACAATTGATCTGCCCAAGGCGGGTTAACCGCGGGGACCATAAACGGTTGTACCGGCATAGGAGGTCCCATAGGGGGCGTTAATCTAGGTACCAGCATATTCAAAAGCGTGGAGAAAGTAGCCCAAGGCAGGTCATTTTGAACCCCCGTTGCTACGATCCCACTGAGGGGTAAGGAGCCCCCAGAACCTGAACCCTCAGCTGCTATATTTTCCTCAAATGCGTCTGCAGCGTCACCACCACACAATGTCCCTGCCCCTTGTAGCTGACATTTCCGAAAGCTCAATGCAGGGCAACCCAGTACAATATCAGCAGCACAATACCTGACAAGAACCCCCCGCAAGCTCTGTCCCTGCATGTAATAATTGATACTGGTTGGTGATCAGTATATGGTAGTACAGTACAGTAGTCCAGTGCTGTTCTCGCTGCCCAGTGTCAGTTCTATTATCCTGAACAGTGCTCAATATCTGTGCTCATTATTATCATTGCTGCATTGTGGGGTCCACTGACCAGTATATAGTAGTACAGTACAGTAGTTCAGTGCTGTTCTAGCTGCCCAGTGTCAGTTCTATTATCCTAAACAGTGCTCAATATCTGTGCTCATTATTATCATTGCTGCATTGTGGTGACCAGTATATGGTGGTACAGTACAGTAGTCCATTTCTGTATTTTGCTGCTCCGTGTCAGTTCTATTATCCTGAACAGTGCTCAATATCTGTGCTCATTATTATCATTGCTGCATTGTGGTGACCACTGACCAGTATATAGTAGTACAGTACAGTAGTCCAGTGCTGTTCTTGCTGCCCAGTGTCAGTTCTAGTATCCTGAACAGTGCTCAATATCTGTGCTCAGTATCAGTGCTGCATTGTGATGACTAAAAGTCCAGTGTCTTGTACTGCATCTTGCTGCTGTAGGGTGCTGTGGTAGTGTCCTGTCACTGTGCATAGGTCATCATCATTCCAGTCACAGTGGTATCTGGCATCTATCTAGTGGTATCTAATTCCAGACATTACTGCCGTCTAATTCCAGATATATTACTGGCATATAATTCCACACATAAAAAAATGGAGAACAAAAATGTGGAGGGTAAAATAGGTCAAGATCTACTTCCACCTAGTGCTGAAGCTGCTGCCACTAGTCATGGCAGAGACGATGAAATGCCATCAACGTCATCTGCCAAGGCCGAAGCCCAATGTCATAGTAGAGAGCATGTAAAATAAAAAAAACAAAAGTTCAGTAAAATGACCCAAAAATCTAAATTAAATGCATCGGAGGAGAAGCGTACACTTGACAATATGCCATTTACGACACGGAGTGGCAAGGAATGGCTGAGGCCCTGGCCTATGTTCATGGCTAGTGGTTCAGCTTCACATGAGTTCCTGATAGTCAAATTGAAGATGTCACTGTTGAAGTACACCAGGATGAGGATATGGGTGTTGCTGGCGCTGAGGAGGAAATTGACAAGGAGGATTCTGATGGTGAGGTGGTTTGTTTAAGTCAGGCACCCGGGGAGACACCTGTTGTCCGTGGGATGAATAAGGCCATTGACATGCCTGGTCAAAATACAAAAAAAAAAATAACCTTTTCGGTGTGGAATTATTTCAACAGAAATGCAGACAACTGGTGTCAAGCCATGTGTTGCCTTTGTCAAGCTGTAATAAGTAGGGGTACGGACGCTAACCACCTAGGAACATCCTCCCTTATACGTCACCTGGAGCGCATTCATCAGAAGTCATTGACAAGTTCAAAAACTTTGGGTGACAGCGGAAGCAGTCCACTGACAACTAAATCCCTTCTTCCTCTTGTACCCAAGCTCCTGCAAACCACACCACCAACTCCCTCAATGTCAATTTCCTCCTTAGACAGGAATGCCAATAGTCCTGCAGGCCATGTCACTGGCAAGTCTGACGAGTCCTCTCCTAACTGGGATTCTTCCGATGGATTCTTGAGTGTAACGCCTACTGCTGCTGGCGCTGCTGTTGTTGCTGCTGGGAGTCGATCGTCATCCCAGAGGGGAAGTCGGAAGACCACTTGTACTACTTCCAGTAAGCAATTGACTGTCCAACAGTCCTTGGCGAGGAAGATGAAATATCACAGCAGTCATCCTGTTGCAAAGCGGAAAACTCAGGCCTTGACAACTATGTTGGTATTAGACGTGCGTCCGGTATCCGCCGTTAGTTCACAGGGACTTAGAGAATTGCGTGAGGTAGTGTGTCCCCGGTACCAAATCCCATCTAGGTTCCACTTCTCTAGGCAGGCGATACCAAGAATGTACACAGACGTCAGAAAAAGAGTCACCAGTGTCCTAAAAATGCAGTTGTACCCAATGTCCACTTAACCACGGACATGTGGACAAGTGGAGCAGGGCAGACTAAGGACTATATGACTGTGACAGCCCACTGGGTCGATGCATTGCCCTCCGCAGCAACAACAGCAGCGGCGGCACCAGTAGCAGCATCTCGCAAATGCCAACTCATTCCTAGGCAGGCTACGCTTTGTATCACCGCTTTCCATAAGAGGCACAGAGCTGACAACCTCTTACGGTAACTGAGGAACATCATTGCAGATTGGCTTACCCCAATTGGACTCTCCTGGGGATTAGTGACATCGGACAACGCCACCAATATTGTGCGTGCATTACATGTGGGCAAATTCCAGCACGTCCCATGTTTTGCACATACAATGAATTTGGTGGTGCAGAATTTATTCAAAAATGACAGGGGCGTGCAGGAGATGCTATCGGTGGCCCGAAGAATTGCGGGCCACTTTCAGCATTCAGCTACCGCGTGCCGAAGACTGGAGCACCAGCAAACACTCCTGAACATGCCCTGCCATCAGCTGAAGCAAGAGGTGGTAACGAGGTGGAATTCAACCCTCTATATGCTTCAGAGGATGGAGGAGCAGCAAAAGGCCATTCAAGCCTATACATCTGCCTACGATATAAGCAAAGGAGGGGGAATGCACCTGACTCAAGCGCAGTGGAGAATGATTTCAACGTTGTGCAAGGTTCTGCAACCCTTTGAACTTGCCACATGTGAAGTCAGTTCAGACACTGCCAGCCTGAGTCAGGTCATTCCCCTCACCAGGCTTTTGCAGAAGCAACTGGAGAAATTGATGGAGTAGCTAAGACGGAGCGATTCTGCAAAGTATGTGGGACTTGTGGATGGAGCCCTTCATTCGCTTTGCCAGGATTCAAGGGTGGTTAATCTGTTGAAATCAGAGCACTACATTTTGGCCACCGTGCTCGATCCTAGGTTTAAAGCCTACGTTGTATCTCTCTTTCCAGTAGACACAAGTGTGCAGAGGTTCAAAGACCTACTGGTGAGAAAATTGTCAACTCAAGCGGAATGTGACGCGTCAACAGCTCGTCCTTCAATTTCTCCCGCCACTGGGGCTGCGAGGAAAAGGATAAGATTTCCAAGCCCACCCACTGGAGATGATGCAGGGCAGTCAGGAGCGAAAGCTGACATCTGGTCCGGACTGAAGGACCTGCCAACGATTGCTGACATGTCTACTGTCACTGCATATGATTCTGTCACCATTGAAAGAATGGTGGAGGATTATATGAGTGACAGCATCCAAGTAGGCATGTCAGACAGTCTGTATATATACTGGCAGGAAAAAGAGGCAATTTGGAGGCCCTTGCACAAACTGGCTTTATTTTACCTAAGTTGCCCCCCCTCCAGTGTGTACTCCGAAAGAATTTAGTGCAGCCGGTAACCTTGTCAGCAATCGGCGTAGGAGGTTACTTCCAGAAAATGTGGAGAAGATGATGTTCATCAAAATGAATTATAAATTCCTCCGGGAAGACCTTCACCAGCAATTGCCTCCAGAAAGTACACAGGAACCTGTGATGGTGGATTCCAGTGGGGACGAATTAATACTCTGTTAGGAGGAGGATGTACAGTACACAGTGAAAGGGGTGAGGAATCAGAGGATGAGGTCGATATCTAGCTTCTGTAGAGCCAGTTTGTGCAAGGAGAGATTGAGTGCTTCTTTTTTGGTGGGGCCCCAAACAAACCAGTCATTTCAGCCAGTCGTGTGGCAGACCCTGTCACTGAAATGATTGGTTCGTTAAAGTGTGCATGTTCTGTTTATACAACATAAGGGTGGGTGGGAGGGACAAAGGACAATTCCATCTTGCACCTCTTTTTCTTCTTTGCATCATGTGCTGTTTGGGGACTAGTTTTTTAAGTGCCATCCGGTCTGTAACTACAGCGCCACTCCTAGATGGGCCAGGTGTTTGTGCCGCACACTTGTGTCACTTAGCTTGGCCATCCAGCTACCTCATTGCACCTCTTTTTCTTCTTTGCATCATGTGATGTTTGGGGCCTATATTTTAAATCTGCCATCCTGTCTGCCACTGCAGTGCCACTCCTAGATGGGCCAGGTGTTTGTGCCGCACACTTGTTTCGCTTAGCTTAGTCATACAGAAACCTCATTGCACCTCTTTTTCTTCTTTGCATCATGTGCTGTTTGGGGCCTATTTTTTAAATCTTCCATCCTGTCTGCCACTGCAGATGGGCCAGGTGTTTGTGCCACACACTTGTGTCGCTTAGCTTGGCCATCCAGCTACCTAATTGCACCTATTTTTCTTCTTTGCATCGTGTGCTGTTTGGGGACTAGTATTTTTAAGTGCCATCCTGTCTGTAACTGCAGTGCCACTCCTAGATGGGCCAGGTGTTTGTGCCGCACACTTGTGTCGCTTAGCGTGGCCATCCAGCTACCTAATTGCACCTCTTTTTCTTCTCTGCATCATGTGCTGTTTGGGGACTAGTTTTTGAATAGTGCCATCTTGTCTACAACTGCAGTGTCACTCCTAGATGGGCCAGGTGTTTGTGCCGCACACTTTTATCGCTTAGCTTAGTCATACAGCCACCTCGGTGCAACTTTTAGGCTTAAAAACAATATTGTGAGGTGTGAGGTGTTCAGAATAGACTGGAAATGAGTGGAAATGAATGTTGTTGAGGTTAATAATATCGTAGGAGCAAAATTACCCCCAAATTCTGTGATTTTAGCTATTTCTATGTGTTGTTTTTTTTAAATCATCCAGATCCAAAACCAAAACACAAAAGGGTGGTTTTGGCAAAACCAAGCCAAAACCAAAACACGAAAGTGGAATTAGAACCAAAACACAAAACACGAAAAGTGCCAGCCGCACATCTATAATAGTTATATATATATATATATATATATATACACACTCTCTTTTCCCATGGCTGAAAAAAGAATTAGACCAGCACTCACGTTTTAGTTGCAGAAAAAAAGAGGTTTTTTAATCCTGAAAAGACATCAAGGATACACCCCACTGTTTACAGTACGCCCAACAGCCGTTTCAACACTTGGTGGTCTTCATCAGGGGCATGATGAAGACCACCAAGTGTTGAAACGGCTGTTGGGCGTACTGTAAACAGTGGGGTGTATCCTTGATGTCTTTTCAGGATTAAAAAACCTCTTTTTTTCTGCAACTAAAACGTGAGTGCTGGTCTAATTCTTTTTTCAGCCATGGGAAAAGAGAGTGTGTATATTGATTATTAGGACCTTGCACCAATTATTTTTTGACTTTAGACATAGAGTGCTGTCACTTTGTTATATTTTATATATATATATATATATATATAGAGAGAGAGAGAGAGAGAGAGAGAGAGAGAGAGGGGACATAATACATACTGTTACCCACACCATTGTTAATACTGTATGCCCAGTCTCATATGAAATGAGCTTTATTGCTACAAGTCATTTCTGCCGCAAATAGGATGAGCCTGAGTACATCTGTATGATATAATAACAACGGCAGCACCAAAACAGGACCGCAGTGTGCCCTGTGCTGGCCAACTCCTAAACCTATGATATCACTCCTAGGGGGCGAGGCTCCCAGACCTGGTAAGTATAGCTATGCACGAAGCGTCCTAAGGTTGCTTTGGGCAGGTCAACAGGCTGTATGGTGGCTTGATCACTCAAGCGGCTCTGCAGTAACAATCCTGGCCTTAGGGTGCAATTTCAGACACCCTGCAAGCCACATGCAAGTGCTGTTGGCACTGCTCGCACACGCATAGTTACAGCACTGAACAAAGGTAAAAATATATGGCATTAACTGACTGCAAGATAGTGTTGGTTAGCCGGTATTTGATTTTAAACACCGAAAGTCTTTTACTGGTGCCCTTTCTAACTGATTTTTTTTTATGCATTAAACCATACAAATTATACAGTACCTTATTGCTTTATCTAATGTGTAAAAGAAAATATAACCGAAATGCCCCAAAAATTGTTGTTCACAATTTTAAAAAATTCAAGAAAGTATCTTGTTAGCTACTTTCACCAACACAGACGTCCCAGGTACAATTTTAATTTGTTTGTTAAAAGACATATTGGCGTTTTACCTGTAAAATCCTGGAAAGACTTATAAGCTTTTAGGCCAAATCTTTTCCTGTACTCATTGAAAGATTGTAATCTAAGTTTTCGGGACTCTTCAATTACCCCAACAGCTATATGCAGGAGACGTGGGTGAAGGTTGTATCCACCTCCAATCTAAAAAATACAAGTAGAAACAAATTTATTAATAATAATTTAGATCTTCTTCATTGGTAAATTTTTCTCCTGCTATTTTTAGTAGCAGGGTACAATACAAAATTAATTACAGTATACAGTAAGCTGCATTAAGAAACATCAGACTTAAAGACTTCCATCCAAAATGTAATTACATTAGGTGTTGGGGCTGCGTGACCAGTGGTGGGGATCCCGGAGTTCAGCATACCGACCATGGTATCCCGACCGCAGAATGCCAGCGGGGAGGGGCTGGAGGTGGAGCGAGCGCAACAGAGTTCCATGCAGGCTTGCTGCGCTCACCATGCAGCGGGCTTGGTGGCTTGCTTTTCCTCGCCACAGGTTCTATTCCCACTCTCTTGAGAATAGTCCCTGTTAGTCGACATTTGATCGCTCAGGATCCCGGTGTCGGCATGGTGACCACCGGGATCTTGAGCGGCGGTCACATGACTGCATACCTTACATTATCCTCATCTGTCTCTAACCAGAACAACTCGGGCAAGTGCACTGGGTTGTGTCTGTGCAGCCTTATTCTGTCACCCCGTACAACCTATGAGGTGTTTCTTTGTCTATCTTTTTGTCATTCTGTTGGTTGTGGGAAGAATTGTGATAGGTATGATGACTCTTTACACCTTTTACAGGTCACCACGTCAGGATCTGTTGAGGCCTATAACATTTGGTGTCTGCTAAAATACACAGAATATTCCCTCAATACTTTAATTTATGTTGGTGGAGCTGTGGAGCCATACGCACATTTACACATATACAGTATGGTGGCGATGGACAATAATTTCTAAATTTTGGACTAGAACCCCTTTTAAACAAATTATCAATTTCTAAATGCACAAGAATAGTAAAGCTAAAAGGACAAATAAAACCTCTCAGCAGATTGTTGGACAAGCTTATTATGCATTTATGTAATGCCAACAGATATAGCTCACAAAAAGCTGAAAGAAACAGACACTTCAATTAGAGCAGCAGTACTCAAATTAATATGGTACATCTCGGAATTTGCTGCACTATATAAGAAACTTAACAAATAAAATAAATCTCATCAATAAGTATCTTATCTCTGATATGTTGTACAAATGTTTCTGGGTTGGGTATGAATTCTCAGCAGTCGGGATTCCTGAGAGAAGACCGACAGCAAAATCCCAAAGGATCCCGGTAGATATTTGAACCCTAACCCACCCCTTCCACACCTAAAAAATTTTTTTTTTGAGTGGCACCAGTCAAAGTACTGGGTCGTGGAGCGCAGTGGAGCGCAGTGCAGCTGCCATCTACAGTTAATACGCGCACTTTGAGGATGGAGATACTGCTCCGACTTCTCCCTCCCAACAGCCTTTCTCCACCCACCACAAAGGACCTTCTCCCCCCTGCACCCAACTCCAACCCCTATAGTGTGGGGATAGTTACTTTGGACTGGCCCATACTCTGGGACAGGTCATCTGCCCTTCTCACCTCCTACTTCATATGTTCCTCACCTCTACCGCCTCAGCTCTCCCTTGTCTTCCCACTCCATTACCTTGCGACAGCCCCTGACCTCCCCCCATTTCCAACTGGGTTCAGCTGAAAATGTACCCTGTAAAATAGAATTTTGGTACCTACCGGCAAATCCTTTTCTCTTAGTCCGTAGAGGATGCTGGGGACTCCAAAAGGACCATGGGGTATAGACGGATCCGCAGGAGCTTGGGCATACTATAAAGACTAAAACTGGGTGTGAACTGGCTCCTCCCTCTATGCCCCTCCTCCAGACCTCAGTACAAAACTGTGCCCAGGAGGGATGGACATTTCGAGGAAAGAATTTATCGCTATAACACAGTGAGTGTCATACCAGCTCACACCTCAAACACACCGTAGAACGTGGCATTCAGTCGAATACCAGCCAACGGCATGCTCAAAACACAGCCACATGCTGAGAAAATATGTAACACAACCCGTATGTTCACATAAGTTAAAATAAGACCCCGCATGCCATGGCATGAACAACGGTAGCAACCGCCTGACAGAAAAAACACACCACCAGGGTGTAACCAAAAGCAATAACTGCAGACACAGTACGCACTGGGACGGGCGCCCAGCATCCTCTACGGACTAAGAGAAAAGGATTTACCGGTAGGTACCAAAATCCTATTTTCTCATACGTCCTAGAGAATGCTGGGGACTCCAAAGGACCATGGGGTTTATACCAAAGCTCCAAAACGGGCGGGAGAGTGCGGACGACTCTGCAGCACCGAATGAGTGAACTAAAAGGTCCCCAACAATCAGGATATTAAACTTGTAGAGCATAGCAAAAGCGTCTGATCCCGACCAAGAATTCGCTCGGCAAAGTTGACCTGCCGAGACTCCCCAGGCATCCGCCCAAGATAAGCCCATCTTCCGAGAAGAATGGACCTCCACCTACTTCGGTGACGGCAATCCAGCCGTAGAATGAACATGCCAAACCGCATCACAGATTCAGCATGTAACAGACTGCATAACGCAGTCTCCCAAACCATGCTGGGAACATGCCAGACAGACAGAGCTTCTGTTACTCCACACTGAGCCAAATTGGCGACCTACATACTCAAAACCCCGGCTAGATCGAGGAAATTTGAATCAGCTAATGCCTAAATAACTACCAGCAACAAAATAGGCCGATTTCTGCTAAACCCAGAAACCACTCTTGGTAGAACTACCAACCGAGTACCCAATTCCTCTCTATCCACCTGAAAGATCAAACACGGCTCTTGTGAGACAAAAACACCACTTCCGACACCCGCCTTGCGGATGTTAAAGCCAATAGCATGACCACCTTTCCGAGAGAGAAATTTTGTAAAGAAACTTATTAGGCTTGCCTCCACACTGGCTTGTAAAGTATGGATAAGCACAACCTAGCTGAAAGACTTCCATAGGAGTCTTCGTGGATACCCCCCGAGACATATAAGTACTCCAACTAAGGTGGTAACTCTTTGTCGTTAGTTCTTTCCTAGCCTGAAGAAATGAGGAAACAACTTCACCGGGAACACCCATTCGGCTTAGGATATGGCATTCAACCGCCTCGCCGTCAGACGCAGCCGCGGTAAGTCATGCTACACGCCCTGATGTTGTTGTAACATTACCTCACGTAGAGGAAGAGGGCCGTAATCTTCTAGGAGTAACCATGAAAAACTGGATAGCCAACCCTCGCTGGCTAGACCGGATTCAAGAGGATCACCGGAACCTTCTAACATCTTCCGCTCACCACCGCCAGAAAAGTGAAAGCGGAGAGGCCACGTAGACCGACTAAAAACACCCACGGTGTCCCGAGGATGTCCACTACTATATCTTGAGTGTCCCTTGACCTGGAACAATCTACTTGAGGCCTCTCGTTGAGGCGAGACGCCAACATGTCCAATTGCGACACTCCTCAAAGACTTGTCACGTCTGGGAAAGCTTCTCGATGATGACCGAATTTTCTCCGGCTGGATAACGCGTCAGCAGAGGAAATCTATTTCCCCGTCTTTTACCTCCGGAACGAAGACTGCTAATATAGCGTTTTCCAGACCTCCCCCTCAACTGCAAACTGCGCAACTTCTGCCATTGCCGCTTGCTCCATGTTCCGCCATAGCGGCCTACCTACGCCACTGCTGACAAGTCGTCCGGCAGAACTAACACGGGCAGAACACGAAGAATACGTTCGTCGACAATAGCTCTTAATTCCAGAAAGTTTACAGCAGACAAGTTTTTTAACTTGACTATATCCTCTGGAAATACATCCCTTGCAAAGGACTGCTCCCCAGCATCGGAGATCTGTTTGCACGGACACCAGGATCTAAACCTGGATCGCGAACCTTCATTCCTCTAGAAGGAGAGAACCGAGCAGACATCACAGGAGCGATGTACTGGCCGTTTGGATTATATTCCGGTACATGCGCAGGTGAGACCCAGACCACAATCCCAACTGGTCCCATGAAAACCACTCTGGTAATAGACCTGCTCACCGAAAAAGGCCTCTTAGGCCGCAGCCATCTGTTTTATAAACGGAACATATTGATGAGGTGTCACCTCAAAACCGATCCAACTCTGGATCCTCAGACCTCTTTCTACAGGAAAAATACCGAACCATAACCGGTCAGCATCTACTCTGAAACCCACTTTCGACATCTGCGTCGTTGGGAACAATAGCCAATCCCTGTGTCTAAAAACAGTCAGAGAGAAATAACGATTTGCACTTTAATACAGGGACAGCCCGAGACTGTCCTGAACCTGACGCACCTCTGTATGGCGTTGCCTACTACCTCCCCTTCCAGAACGGAACGGCAAGAACTATTAGAAAAACAGTAAGGGAAAACAACCGGAACTCAGAATGTCCCCCTTTAGATTCTATGAATAACTCACAGGTCCTAGTCTACTCCTGGACTAACTGAAATTTAGCAGACAAGTGGTCACCGGAGTGGAAACCCGCCAGATAGACTCAGCGACAAGTAGGGGATGTAGCGGAAACAGAAACGACATCCACTTCTGCGAACCTAACAAGGCTGCAGAACACATACCTTTTCACCTTTCACTGTTTGCGCAGAAAAGGAAAAAAGAACGGTATCGAACCGGTTAAAAATGACTGCACCCCACAAAAGAATACATCACCAACCGTCGTGAAGGAGACTAACTCACGAAATTAGATTTACCAGAGGAATCCGCCCAGATTGACTGAACAGAGGCCACACCCACAGCTGTACACCTCTCTTCAGCATCTCCCGGAGACATCCTCTGCATTTTTCCGGTCACACCTCTGTCACGTGGCAGCCTGCTGTAATGTTATAAGGTAGAATAACCATAGGCAAGCCTACCCACTCTGGGTAGGGTAATACTGTCGGGGTGCCTACCCGAATACAACACTTTCTCAAGTGCATACAGTGCAAATAAGGTCAGAATATAGAAATAAAATTTCACTTAGCTGCCTGTGTATGATCCTTTGAGACCGGGCTCTGCGTCGACCAGGAGTTGACTGTCATAATTTTCTCTCCGCGTTGTGAAGAGAATAATATTCGGACTCCTTGAGAGGATCGAAACCAACTCGTCACGGCCAATCTAGAGCTTAATCAACAGAGCGAACAGCACATGATAAGAATACCATTATTTCAGCATTCATTGATAAACATCCTGCAACACATAATAAAACACATATATCCAAATCATGCATATATAAACCCATATCTACATATATAAACATATAGACATAACCTATATGCAAGTGGATTGTTCCGACCAGCCAGGTCCCTAGAGACAGTAATGTGTTGTGAATGTGTATGATCATGTACTGACATGCTCCCGATGTGGATCTACCCGGAACGTTATGGTCGACAGAAAACTTAGTAAATGTCGACAGCAAGGAATAGTAAGCGGGCAAAAAATAATAATAATAACTGGGAACCCCGAGAGGTCTGAGGGAAGCATACAAATACAATTTTGATAAGACTCCCCCCACAAACACCTGAATATATACATACATATATATATAAAGGTACAAGGCAATAACAGCCTGACAATTTTTCACCCAGGAAATACCGTTGATACCGACAGGGCATCACAAACCACTGTGACTTCCCTAATGTGTTAACTGTTTTAAGCACACAAAAACCAACTTGGTAATACTTAAATTTTTTTGAATCAAGTACCGCCGTGCGTCGGCGCAGCCACCAGATATCCCCACAACCGCTCGTGACTAAGCCCCCACACCCGTCGACACATGTCGACTAACCGATAGTGGGTAAACTAACAGGGAAACAGTGAATGTATGTATTACAACAAGGATAACGCATCCCTTATCCAACATAATGCTATATGACACCCATATAGCATTAAAAACACTGTGCCCCCCCCTCCAGCTTACTCTACAGCAAGTTCTGGCGGGGATGTGAGGAAAATGGCGCTGACTCCGTTCTTAGGACTAAGCTTCGCCTCTTCCCAGCGCTTTCTCGCCCCTTAAGCGAAATATATATAGTCTGGGCCCTTATATAGTGTAAATCCACTATATATCTATATATATATATATACACTCAAAACACTGCCGTTCAGGGCGCCCCCCCTGCACCCAAGTAAAACGTTGGTGTGTGGGAGCACCGGCGCGGCGCGCGACCGCCTTTATGCCCGGCGGTATCGCGTACAGTGCCGGGGATGTATAAATAAACTATGCAGCCCAGGGCGCCCCCCTCCCTCCTGGCGCTCTGCACCCATGGAGCTGGCGTCGGGGGAGAAACGGCACGTAACGCGCTGGAACATGCTGGCGGGGCACGGAGCCCCGGCACCGCCAGTTTAAACCTCTTACAGCCTATAATATGCTGCCCAGGGTGCTCCCCCCCCCCCCAGCGCCCTGCACCCGCGAAAGCCGGCGGCAGGGAGGAACCAGCGCGTAGTGCGCTGCAGTGTGCTGCCGGGAGTCCGGGGCACGGAGCCTCGGCACCACCAAACTGATCTCAACAGCCCATCAACTTCTAATATGCTGCCCAGGGAGCTCCCCCCCCCCACGCCCTGCACCCGTGGTAGCTGGCTGCGGGGAGAAATGGCACGCAGCGCACTGTTATATGCTGGCGGGGGTAGGAGAGACAGTGCCCCAACACCGATATGCTTTCTTGCCAGCCTTAAAAGAAAACAGTAACCTGCTGCCCAGGGCGCTCCCCCCCAGCGCCCTGCACCCTGTGAGTGCGTTGGTGTGTGGGAGCATGGAGTGTAGCACGATCTGTTACCTCCGTTACTGAAGTCTTCTGCCGTCACTGAAGTCTTCTGTTCTTCACATACTCACCCGACTTCTTTCTTCTGGCTTCTGTGAGGGGATTGACGGCGTGGCTCCGGGAACAAGCAGCTAGGCGCACCAAGTGATCGAACCCTCTGGAGCTAATGGTGTCCAGTAGCCGAGAAGCAGAGCCCTTAAACTAAGAAGAAGTAGGTCTGCTTCTCTCCCCTCACTCCCATGCTGCAGGGAGCCTGTAGCCAGCAGGTCTGCCTGAAAATAAAAAACCTAACAAAGTCTTTCAGAGAAACTCAGGAGAGCTCCCCTAGTGTTTGACCCATCACTCCTGGGCACAAAGTCTAACTGAGGTCTGGAGGAGGGGCATAGAGGGAGGAGTCAGTTCACACCCAGTTTAAGTCTTTATAGTGTGCCCAAGCTCCTGCGGATCCGTTTACACCCCATGGTACTTTTGGAGTCCCCAGCATCCTCTAGGACGTATGAGAAAGTCTCATTACTTTCCATGCATAGCCTCATCCAGGACATGAGATATGAGTGGGTGCTCTCTCTTCATCTTCTACATAAAGTCCCTCACATGTTACAGCTATATTTTTTTGGGGGGTGGAGGGTTATGGATAGGCCGTGGGGAGTGGAGGTTAGGGTTAGGCTGGGGGAACCGAGGGTTAGGTTTAGGCTGCAGGAAGGGGAGGTAAGGAGGAGGGAGAGGATTCGGCTTAGCCTCCTCCTGCACCCCAGTTGGCATTTTAAACAGTTGGGGTGCCGGAGTCGGTATTATGACCATCGGGATCCCGTACCAACGCTGTCAAACATAACCTGTAATGTAAACACTTCGAAATGTATACTTTCAGAAGTAAAGGTAGGCATTAATATTTTCAAACAAGAACCTTTCAGTTGAGGACATACTGTAATGCCAAATTAGATTAAAGGCTAAATTTCCTATGCAGTACTTATCAAAGCCACAACATCTTTAGTGGTTTCACCCCCTGGATTTAAAGGGGCAATTACTGTCAATACAAAGCCAATCATATTTTGAATTGAATTTAATTGTTCCATTAAATTCAGAATCTGAAACTACTGACGATGCAGCAGCATCTTATAAAATCACTGTATAGTAATTTAGCCCCTATCAGCTAAATACACAAGATTGAGAATATCACTTGTGAATAAGATATAATTTACATACAGGAGGCATGCACAGGTTTTGTTGCCTGGGGCAACATATAATAAAAAAGATGCAATTTCTTCTCAAACACTCACAGCTAATGTTATAAATAGAATATTATATGTATGAACTTGTTATAAGTATAACATGCAGTGGTTACTTAGACAAGCCCAAAACATGTATGTACATTGGAAAGATACCACTTACTATTTACTAGGAAAATATATATTATTATTTTATTATTTATAAAGTGTGGTGATGTAATGTAGCAATGTACATTCAGAGGATCTTAATAGAAAAAAAATCTTGTACATTGACAAGACACAGGAAGTGAAGAAGGCTGTGCCCAAATGAGTTTACACAGCAAAGCAGTAATAATAATAATAATAATAATAATAATAATATATGGTAGCGTCTAGATTCTCTACGTGCAGAGGATCTTTCCCATAACCCCCTGGGTCCATGTCACAATCTATTTGGAATAGAAAAGTGTGGCGAGCGAAGCAGAGCGAGACACCGAGCCCGATGTATGGCGAGCGAAGCGAGCCAGCGAGGGTCCAATGCTGCATAGAAAAAAAAAGTACCCCAAACGATCGGAGAATGAAGAAAACATTTAGGAGCTGTAAGGGCGGAAGTTCTCTCCTGCCCACTCGTTTTGTCACGTTCAGGTCCTTTGCACGAAGGCAACATAGACACAACCAGCAGTATATACATAAAATGCAGTAGTTGTTGATGAAAGTGTGTGGCTACTGTAACAAAGAAGCTTGTTCACCAGTTCCGATGAATATGTGAAAAAAAAAACAGTTTATATGCAAATGTTCAGTATTAATCCTTGTCAAAGCTTCAATAAAAGACTTCCACCCAGGCTTCTTTGACTATGATATATTCAGGACGTGAAGTATCTATCCGTACAGGTTCACCCTGGTGTTGTTGGTGAAATGCCGCTTACATGAATGCTTACTTTCATACACTCTGGATCACACCTATAAAGTTTTCTTTTGCCCTTATACGAATGACTTCTTATATTCAAAGCTCATATGTTAATATACATTCATACTGGAATTCCTTTATATTTGGTGCTCTTTTGTCTGGAGCAGAGACAGCAGTGCTGAGTAAGTTGGTATAAGCTCCTCCTGTACAGTCTGAGGGTGGGATGTACTAACCTCCCCCACCATGTTATTTGGCTTTTCTCAGCACTATTTTTGTATTATCTTTGCGGCTACTGGTCACCGCTCCGCTGCCTGACGCTACTCGTTGCTCCCCCACGCTCCCCGTCTTCATTATCCTCTCTACCATCCGCATCATCACCGCCGCGGCCACTGATTCCTCCGCTCTCCGTAGAGCTTGGTCAGCGCTGCTCTCCCCCTGTCAGCTGCGCATGCACACTTGTCACAACTTCCTGTTAGGCAGTTGACAGGGGGAGCGCAGTGCTGACTAAGCTCTATGGAGAGCGGAGGAATCAGTGGCCACGGCGGTGATGATGCGGATGGCAGAGAGGAGAATGAAGATGGGGAGCAATGGGTAGCGTCGGGCAGCGGAGCGGTAGCCAGTAGCCACAAAGATAATATAAAAAGAGCTCTGAGACAAGCCAAATAATACGGCGGGGGAGGTTAGTACACCTATGTGACTGGTAGCATCTAGATTCTCTTTGTGCAGAGGACCTTTCTCATAACCCCCTGGGTCCATGTCACAATCTATTTGGATTAGAAAAGTGTGGCGAGCAAGACACCGAGCCCGAAGCGTGGCGAGGTTCCAATGCTGCATAGACAAAAAAAATACCCCAGACGATCGGAGAACGAAGAAAACATTTAGGAGCTGTAAGGGCGGAAGTTCTCTCATGCCCACTCGTTTTGTCACGTCCAGGTCCTTAGCATGAAGGTAACATAGACACAACCCTATGTGACTGCTGTACAACTGATACTAAATGTTTATTTGATTATCAAAAAGATAAAAGGTAATTTAGATTAGATGTTGTAAGTGTGTATTGCATGGCACGACAAATTCCGGCGGCCAAGCTGCCATGGCGACCAGGTATTGGTGCCTGGCGACCAGGGCCCTGAACACTATGAAGAGGGGACTGAGAACGTAGTGAGGATGGGGCCGGGCATGCGGTCAGGTAGGGTAGCGTCTAGTTATCTTTCATGGAGAGGACCTTTCCCATAACCCCCTGGGTACATGTCACAAACTATTTTTAATAGTAACCTGTGGCGAGCGAAGCAGAGTGAGACACCCAGCCCGAAGCGTGTCGAGCGTCCAATGGTGCATAGGTAAAACGAAATAACCACAAACGAACGGAGAATGGATACAACATTAAGGTGCTGTAAGGGCGGAAGTAATCTACTGCCCTCTCGTGCTGTCACTTCCTGGTCCTGATCACGAAGGGAACATCGACACAAGCGGTAAGGCAGGGGCTGGGCAGCTATGGATGATAGCGTTGACGATACTTCAAATGAGGCGCCGACCTCCAGCCATTCTGAGCTCACGGACCGACAGCCGATCAGGAGCGTTGCCGGACGGCAAACTCCTATTGGTTCGCAAGTAGGCGCCACATTTAAAATGGCTCCTGGCCGCCCACCACTGTGCCTGGTTATCCCCATCCCGCTGATGGCCTGATGCATTGTTCATGTGGATCTGGCTTTTGCAATGTATTTTATATGGATCTTGCTTTTTCAGTGTTTTTTTTAATGTGGATTTTGCTTTTTCAGCTTTTTTTGTAACGTGGATCTGACTTTATACGTTTTTTTAAGTGGATCTGACTATTTAAATATTTTTTTGTTAATGTGGATCTACCTTTTGCAATGTATTTTATGTGGATTTGGCTTTTCAGTGTTTTTTATTTTTAATGTGGATCTGGCTTTTTAAGTATTGTTTTGTTAATGTGGACCTGCCGTTTGCAATGTATTTTATGTGGATATTTTGTGTGGATTTGGCTATTTCAGTGTTTTTATTTTTAATGCGGATGTGGCTTTTTAAGGTTTTTTTTTTTTAATGTGGATCTGGCTTTTGCAATGTATTTTATGTGGATTTTTCTTTTTTTTTAGATATATGCGGGATACCTGCTCCGTAATGTGTGTATGTGTGGAGGGGTTGTTGTGCCCACAGCGGGGTTAGATGAGGTTTATTGCAAATAAAGTAAATGAAACGTTGACATCTTCCTAAGATGTCCATCAATGTTTTTACTTAACTAAAAAGTCCTCAGAGTGCCACGTCTATGTTGCTGCTATACATTAACCCCGCTGTGGGTTAGATGAGGGCACAACAACCCCTCCACATGCACACACATTGTCTGCTATCTATGTATATCTATCTCTCTCGCTATACACACACTCATACATATATATATATATATTTACATATATTATATATTTATATAACTAGATCTATGTATATATATACACACACACACATATACTTGAGCAATCTGGCACTCTGTATCAATTGTTGAAACCACATATCTGCCTTTGCTGTAATAGTACAGATTGACCTTGCCAAACGTCATATAGCTGGAAGCACGGCACTACCAAATTCGTGTAGTGCCGTGCTATATATATATATATATATATATATATACTGTGTCAGCCCGGAAGTATAAATGTGCTTCGTTGCCCTCCTTGTAATATGGATACAATTTGCAGCACGGATGGTGTAATGATTAGCATTACTGCCTAACAGCACAGAGGTTGTGTGTTCAATTCCCACCTCGGCCCTAACTGTGCGGAGTTTGTATATTCTCCCCGTGCTTGCGTCACAATCCAAAAATATACTGGTAGGTTAATTGGCTCCCAACAAAAAATGAACCCTAGTGTGAATGTGTGTTCATGTATATGTGGTAGGGAATATAGAGTCAGTGTAAGCTCCACTGGGTCAGGGACTGATGTGAATGGCCAAATATTTTCTGTACAGCGCTGCAGAACATGTGTGTGTTATATGTGTGTGTGTACTGTATATTCGGCTAAGTGGCGACATTTCAGGACTTCCGTCCTTTTTTCAAGGCAGAACACAATCAAATGTGCAACATCTTAAGTAGACCTGCAACTGCCGTTTTCTGGTATGCCGAATGAGGACAAACCCCGCCGGTGAAAAAACCTCATTGCAGTACAAGAGTTTGTGGCCAGTAAATCATGAAACTGTTGAGTGTAATAATTTAGGCGTTGAGTCTAATTTGCCTAACCAATGTAAATGTTATTACATTTAGGCTGTGCATATGATATTGTAATTTAAAGGTATGATATAAATTTTGTTAGCTGTTTATGTCACTACTATTGCCATTGCATTCAGTGATATACAGGAATTATGATTTACAAGTAAAACTAGTACTAGTACATTACTAAGGGTTCTGTGTGGTGTGATACAGGAGGAGGATCATGGGGGGGTGACACCATGAGTTACCACACCGGGTGACACCAACCCTAGTGACGCCTCTGCCTGTACAGCTAGATACTTCACGTCCTGAATATATCAGTCAGAGAAGCTTGGGTGGAAGTCTTTTATTGAATCTTTGACAAGGATTAATACTGAACATTTGCATATAAACTGTGTTTTTTTCACATATCATTCATCGGAACTGAATCTACATACGGACTACTCCTTGTGAAATTGATGGACTCTGACCCATACGGGTAATACATAGAGTATCTTTATACATCTGCGCCACTATAGGGTCCTATCCAAACCATTTCTGTATGTTAATCCTTGGGTGTGAGATGACACATCAGGGTGGGACCTTGTGTTTGGCCGTGGTGAGAGTGCGCAGGAATATATCTTAAATCTCCATTTTTTTAATAAAAAGGGATCCGTTCAATATGCTGGCTGTCGGGATCCCGGCGGTCAGGATACCGACACCGGAATCCCGACAGCCGGCAATGCCACCAGCCGGAATCCCGGCAAAACAGGACTATTCCCACTCATGGGAGTCCATGACACCCACAGAGTGGGAATAAATCCTGTGGCAAGCGCAGTGAGCCACGAGCCCGCAGCATGACATGCACAGCGAGCCTGCAAGGGGACTCGTTGCACTCGCCCCGCTGCCGGCATTCTGGCGGGATATGGACAGCCAGCATCCCACCCACCGGTAAATTGTATGTATTCCATATAAAAGCATCAATAGGCATTTCTGTTTAGCCACTGATGGTATGGTGTGTATGGAATGAGGAGAAACAGTGGACTGTAGAAATCTTAAGACAATCAAGTGCTGGCATGCAACTATGGTCATCCTTTGATATTTATATTAACTCCACCTTCTTCCTGTTCTGGAAAAGGCTTCTGCTCTTGTTTTGCATGGCCCTTCTAGTTATCATCTGCTAGCTCTGAGTAGCTGTGTGCAGTGCCAGATTAAGGTCCACATGGGAAGGGTCTATTATGTGCCATCGCAGGTAGTGTGATCAGTGCTGTGGAGAAGGTCTCCCGGGTGGGAAGAGGGGATGTGGTCACATACTATATCAGTGCATTACCTCCCCACACTACATCACTAAGGTACCTTCCTACGTTACATTACACTGCTACACCCCCACACTATATCACTATGATGCTTATTCACACTACATCAATGCACTACATCCTTGCAGTATATCACTATGCTACCTCCCACACTACATCTCCACACTATTTCACTGCAGTACCTCTCCAGACTACATTCTCACACTACATCCACCTTCCCACACCACCATACTGCGCTACCTTCCCACACCACATTACTGCGCTACCTTCCCTCACTAATTTTACTGTGTTACCTTTCCACACCACCATACTGTGCTACCTTCCCACATCACATTACTGCACTACCTTACCGTACCACATTACTGCGCTACCATCCCACACCACAATATTGCACTACTTTCGCCACACCATATTACTGCACTACCTTCCCACACCACCATACTGTGCTACCTTCCCACACCACATTACTGCCCTACCTTCCAACAACACCGTACTGTGCTACCTTTCCACACCACATTACTGAGTTACCATCCCACACTACATTATTCCACTACCTTCCCGCACCACATCACTGCGCTACCTTCCCACACCACATCACTGCGCTACCTTCCCACACCACTATATTGCGCTACCTTCCCACACCTCCATACTGTGCTACCTTCCCACACCACATTACTGCACTACCTTCCAACACCACCGTACTACACTACCTTCCCACACAACATTACTGAGATACCAGCCCACAAACCATTACTGCGCTACCTTCCCTCACTAATTTACTGCGATACCTTACCACACCACCATACTGCTCTACCTTCCCGCATCACATTACTGCGCTACATTCCCGCACCACATTACTGTGCTACCTTCTCACACCACCATACTGCACTACCTTCCTACACCACATTAATGAGTTACCTTCCCACACCACATTACTGCGCTACCTTTCCTCACTAATTTACAGCATTGCCTTACTACACCACCATACTGCGCTATTTTCCCACATCACATTACTGCACTAACTTCCCGCACCACATTACTGCGCTACCTTCCCGCACCACATCACTGGGCTACCTTCCCACACCACATTACTGCGCTACATTCCCACACCACATTACTGCGCTACTATCCCAGACCCCCATACTGCGCTACCTTCCTACACCATCATACGACGCTACCTTCCCACACCACATTACTGCGCTACCTTCCCACACCACCGCACTGCGCTACCATCCCACACCACATTACTCCGCTACCTTCCCACAACACCGTTCTGCGCTACCTTCCCGCACCACATTACTGCGCTAACTTTTCACACCACCATACTGCGCTACCTTCCCACACCACCATACTACGCTACCTACCAACACCACCGTACTGCACTACCTTCCCACACCACATTACTTTGTTACCATCCCACACCAAATTACTGCGCTACCTTCCCTCACTAATTTACTGCATTACCTTTCCACACCATCATACTGCGCTACCTTCCCGCAACACATTACTGGGCTACCTTCCCACACCACATTACTGCGCTACCTTCTCACACCACCATACTGCGCTACCTTCCCAAATCACATTACTGCGCTAACTTCCCACACCACATTACTGCGCTAACCTCCCACACATTACTGCGTTACATTCCCACACCACATTACTGCGCTGTCTTCCCACACCACCGCACTGTGCTACCTTCCCACACCACATTACTGTGCTAGCTTCCCACACCACCGCACTATCTTCCCACACCACATTACTGAGTTACCTTCCTACTCCCCATTACTACGCTACCTTCCCTCACTAATTTACTGCGTTACATTCCCACACCACCATACTGCAAAACAATCCCACATCACATTACTGCACTACCTTCCCACATCACATTACTGCATTACCTCCCCGCACCACATTATTGCGCAACCTTCCCGCACCACATTAATGCGCAATCTTCCCGCACCACATCATTAAGGCGCTACCTTCCCACACCACCATACTGGGCTACCTTCTCACACCATCATACTGCGCTACCTTCCCACACCACATTAGTGCGCTACCTTCCCACACCACCATACTACGCTACCTTCCCACACCATCATACTGCACTACCTTCCCACACCACATTACTGAGCTACCTTCCCACACCACCGCACTGTGCTACATTCTCACACCAAATTACTGCGCAACCTTCCCAAACCACATTACTGCGCTACCTACCACACCACATTACTGAGCTACCTTCCCACACCACCGCACGGTGCTACATTCTCACACCAAATTACTGGGCAACCTTCCCAAATCACATTACTGCGCTAACCTCCCATTCCACATTACTGTGCTACCTTCCCACACCACTTTTCTGCGCTAACCTCCCATACCACATTACTGCGTAACCTTCACACACCACAATACTGCGCTACCTTCCCATACCACATTACAGGGCAACCTTCCCACACCATATTACTGCGCTAACCTTCCAAACTACATTACTGTGCTACCTTCCCACACCACATTACTGCGCTACCTTCCCGCACCACATGACTGCGCTAATTTCCCACACCATATTACTGTGCTACCTTCCCACACCACCATACTGCGTGACCTTCCCACACCACATTACTGCACTACCTTCCCACACCACCGCACTGCGCTACGTTCTCACACCACATTACTGCGCAACCTTCCCACACAACATTACTGTGCAACCTTCCCACATCACATAACTGCGTTACATTCCCACACCACCATACTGCGCTACCATCCCACATCACATTACTGCACTACCTGCCCACATCACTTTACTGCACTACCTCCTCGCACCACATTACTGCGCTACCTTCCCACACCACTGCACTGCGCTACCTTCACACACCACATTACTGCACTACCTTCCCACACCACCATACTGTGCTACCTTCCCACACCATCATACTGCGCTACCTTCCCACACTACATTACTGCGCTACCTTCCCACACCACATTACTGTGCTACCTTCCCACACCACCGCACTGTGCTACCTTCCCACACCAAATTACTGCGCAACCTTCCCAAACCACATTACTGCGCTAGCCTCCCACACCACATTACTGCGCTACCTTCCCACACCACATTTCTGCGCTAACCTCCCATACCACATTTCTGTGTTACCTTCACACACCACATTACTGTGCTACCTTCCCAAACCACATTATTGCACAACTTTCCCACACCACATTACTGCGCTAACCTTCCAAACCACATAACTGCGCTACCTTCCCACACCACATTACTGCGCTACCTTCCCACACCACCATACTACGTTTCCTTCCCACACCATCATACTGCACTACCTTCCCACACCACTGCACTGTGCTGCCTTCTCACACCAAATTACTGCGCAAACTTTCCAAACCACATTACTGCGCTAACCTCTCACACCACATTACTGCGCTACCTTCCCACACCACATTTCTGTGCTAACCTCCCATACCACATTACTGCGTTACCTTCACATACCACATTACTGCGCTACCTTCCATACCACATTACAGCGCAACCTTCCCACACCACATTACTGCGCTACCTTCCCACACCACTATATTGCGCTACCTTCCCACACCTCCATACTGTGCTACCTTCCCACACCACATTACTGCACTACCTTCCAACACCACCGTACTACACTACCTTCCCACACAACATTACTGAGATACCAGCCCACAAACCATTACTGCGCTACCTTCCCTCACTAATTTACTGCGATACCTTACCACACCACCATACTGCTCTACCTTCCCGCATCACATTACTGCGCTACATTCCCGCACCACATTACTGTGCTACCTTCTCACACCACCATACTGCACTACCTTCCTACACCACATTAATGAGTTACCTTCCCACACCACATTACTGCGCTACCTTTCCTCACTAATTTACAGCATTACCTTACTACACCACCATACTGCGCTATTTTCCCACATCACATTACTGCACTAACTTCCCGCACCACATTACTGCGCTACCTTCCCGCACCACATCACTGGGCTACCTTCCCACACCACATTACTGTGCTACATTCCCACACCACATTACTGCGCTACTATCCCAGACCACGATACTGCGCTACCTTCCTACACCATCATACGACGCTACCTTCCCACACCACATTACTGCGCTACCTTCCCACACCACCGCACTGCGCTACCATCCCACACCACATTACTCCGCTACCTTCCCACAACACCGTTCTGCGCTACCTTCCCGCACCACATTACTGCGCTAACTTTTCACACCACCATACTGCGCTACCTTCCCACACCACCATACTACGCTACCTACCAACACCACCGTACTGCACTACCTTCCCACACCACATTACTTTGTTACCATCCCACACCAAATTACTGCGCTACCTTCCCTCACTAATTTACTGCATTACCTTTCCACACCATCATACTGCGCTACCTTCCCGCAACACATTACTGGGCTACCTTCCCACACCACATTACTGCGCTACCTTCTCACACCACCATACTGCGCTACCTTCCCAAACCACATTACTGCGCTACCTTCCCACACCACATTACTGCGCTAACCTCCCACACATTACTGCGTTACATTCCCACACCACATTACTGCGCGGTCTTCCCACACCACCGCACTGTGCTACCTTCCCACACCACATTACTGTGCTAGCTTCCCACACCACCGCACTATCTTCCCACACCACATTACTGAGTTACCTTCCTACTCCCCATTACTACGCTACCTTCCCTCACTAATTTACTGCGTTACATTCCCACACCACCATACTGCAAAACAATCCCACATCACATTACTGCACTACCTTCCCACATCACATTACTGCATTACCTCCCCGCAACACATTATTGCGCAACCTTCCCGCACCACATTAATGCGCAATCTTCCCGCACCACATCATTAAGGCGCTACCTTCCCACACCACCATACTGGGCTACCTTCTCACACCATCATACTGCGCTACCTTCCCACACCACATTAGTGCGCTACCTTCCCACACCACCATACTACGCTACCTTCCCACACCATCATACTGCACTACCTTCCCACACCACATTACTGAGCTACCTTCCCACACCACCGCACTGTGCTACATTCTCACACCAAATTACTGCGCAACCTTCCCAAACCACATTACTGCGCTACCTACCACACCACATTACTGAGCTACCTTCCCACACCACCGCACGGTGCTACATTCTCACACCAAATTACTGGGCAACCTTCCCAAATCACATTACTGCGCTAACCTCCCATTCCACATTACTGTGCTACCTTCCCACACCACTTTTCTGCGCTAACCTCCCATACCACATTACTGCGTAACCTTCACACACCACAATACTGCGCTACCTTCCCATACCACATTACAGGGCAACCTTCCCACACCATATTACTGCGCTAACCTTCCAAACTACATTACTGTGCTACCTTCCCACACCACATTACTGCGCTACCTTCCCGCACCACATGACTGCGCTAATTTCCCACACCATATTACTGTGCTACCTTCCCACACCACCATACTGCGTGACCTTCCCACACCACATTACTGCACTACCTTCCCACACCACCGCACTGCGCTACGTTCTCACACCACATTACTGCGCAACCTTCCCACACAACATTACTGTGCTACCTTCCCACATCACATAACTGCGTTACATTCCCACACCACCATACTGCGCTACCATCCCACATCACATTACTGCACTACCTGCCCACATCACTTTACTGCACTACCTCCTCGCACCACATTACTGCGCTACCTTCCCACACCACTGCACTGCGCTACCTTCACACACCACATTACTGCACTACCTTCCCACACCACCATACTGTGCTACCTTCCCACACCATCATACTGCGCTACCTTCCCACACCATCATACTGCGCTACCTTCCCACACTACATTACTGCGCTACCTTCCCACACCACATTACTGTGCTACCTTCCCACACCACCGCACTGTGCTACCTTCCCACACCAAATTACTGCGCAACCTTCCCAAACCACATTACTGCGCTAGCCTCCCACACCACATTACTGCGCTACCTTCCCACACCACATTTCTGCGCTAACCTCCCATACCACATTTCTGTGTTACCTTCACACACCACATTACTGTGCTACCTTCCCAAACCACATTATTGCACAACTTTCCCACACCACATTACTGCGCTAACCTTCCAAACCACATAACTGCGCTACCTTCCCACACCACATTACTGCGCTACCTTCCCACACCACCATACTACGTTTCCTTCCCACACCATCATACTGCACTACCTTCCCACACCACTGCACTGTGCTGCCTTCTCACACCAAATTACTGCGCAAACTTCCCAAACCACATTACTGCGCTAACCTCTCACACCACATTACTGCGCTACCTTCCCACACCACATTTCTGTGCTAACCTCCCATACCACATTACTGCGTTACCTTCACATACCACATTACTGCGCTACCTTCCATACCACATTACAGCGCAACCTTCCCACACCACATTACTGCGCTACCTTCCCACACCACTATATTGCGCTACCTTCCCACACCTCCATACTGTGCTACCTTCCCACACCACATTACTGCACTACCTTCCAACACCACCGTACTACACTACCTTCCCACACAACATTACTGAGATACCAGCCCACAAACCATTACTGCGCTACCTTCCCTCACTAATTTACTGCGATACCTTACCACACCACCATACTGCTCTACCTTCCCGCATCACATTACTGCGCTACATTCCCGCACCACATTACTGTGCTACCTTCTCACACCACCATACTGCACTACCTTCCTACACCACATTAATGAGTTACCTTCCCACACCACATTACTGCGCTACCTTTCCTCACTAATTTACAGCATTACCTTACTACACCACCATACTGCGCTATTTTCCCACATCACATTACTGCACTAACTTCCAGCACCACATTACTGCGCTACCTTCCCGCACCACATCACTGGGCTACCTTCCCACACCACATTACTGTGCTACATTCCCACACCACATTACTGCGCTACTATCCCAGACCACGATACTGCGCTACCTTCCTACACCATCATACGACGCTACCTTCCCACACCACATTACTGCGCTACCTTCCCACACCACCGCACTGCGCTACCATCCCACACCACATTACTCCGCTACCTTCCCACAACACCGTTCTGCGCTACCTTCCCGCACCACATTACTGCGCTAACTTTTCACACCACCATACTGCGCTACCTTCCCACACCACCATACTACGCTACCTACCAGCACCACCGTACTGCACTACCTTCCCACACCACATTACTTTGTTACCATCCCACACCAAATTACTGCGCTACCTTACCTCACTAATTTACTGCATTACCTTTCCACACCATCATACTGCGCTACCTTCCCGCAACACATTACTGGGCTACCTTCCCACACCACATTACTGCGCTACCTTCTCACACCACCATACTGCGCTACCTTCCCAAACCACATTACTGCGCTACCTTCCCACACCACATTACTGCGCTAACCTCCCACACATTACTGCGTTACATTCCCACACCACATTACTGCGCGGCCTTCCCACACCACCGCACTGTGCTACCTTCCCACACCACATTACTGTGCTAGCTTCCCACACCACCGCACTATCTTCCCACACCACATTACTGAGTTACCTTCCTACTCCCCATTACTACGCTACCTTCCCTCACTAATTTACTGCGTTACATTCCCACACCACCATACTGCAAAACAATCCCACATCACATTACTGCACTACCTTCCCACATCACATTACTGCATTACCTCCCCGCAACACATTATTGCGCAACCTTCCCGCACCACATTCATGCGCAATCTTCCCGCACCACATCATTAAGGCGCTACCTTCCCACACCACCATACTGAGCTACCTTCTCACACCATCATACTGCGCTACCTTCCCACACCACATTAGTGCGCTACCTTCCCACACCACCATACTACGCTACCTTCCCACACCATCATACTGCACTACCTTCCCACACCACATTACTGAGCTACCTTCCCACACCACCGCACTGTGCTACATTCTCACACCAAATTACTGCGCAACCTTCCCAAACCACATTACTGCGCTACCTACCACACCACATTACTGAGCTACCTTCCCACACCACCGCACGGTGCTACATTCTCACACCAAATTACTGGGCAACCTTCCCAAATCACATTACTGCGCTAACCTCCCATTCCACATTACTGTGCTACCTTCCCACACCACTTTTCTGCGCTAACCTCCCATACCACATTACTGCGTAACCTTCACACACCACAATACTGCGCTACCTTCCCATACCACATTACAGGGCAACCTTCCCACACCATATTACTGCGCTAACCTTCCAAACTACATTACTGTGCTACCTTCCCACACCACATTACTGCGCTACCTTCCCGCACCACATGACTGCGCTAATTTCCCACACCATATTACTGTGCTACCTTCCCACAGCACCATACTGCGTGACCTTCCCACACCACATTACTGCACTACCTTCCCACACCACCGCACTGCGCTACGTTCTCACACCACATTACTGCGCAACCTTCCCACACAACATTACTGCGCTACCTTCCCACATCACATAACTGCGTTACATTCCCACACCACCATACTGCGCTACCATCCCACATCACATTACTGCACTACCTGCCCACATCACTTTACTGCACAACCTCCTCGCACCACATTACTGCGCTACCTTCCCACACCACTGCACTGCGCTACCTTCACACACCACATTACTGCGCTACCTTCCCACACCACCATACTGTGCTACCTTCCCACACCACATTACTGCGCTACCTTCCCACACTACATTACTGCGCTACCTTCCCACACCACATTACTGTGCTACCTTCCCACACCACCGCACTGTGCTACCTTCCCACACCAAATTACTGCGCAACCTTCCCAAACCACATTACTGCGCTAGCCTCCCACACCACATTACTGCGCTACCTTCCCACACCACATTTCTGCGCTAACCTCCCATACCACATTTCTGTGTTACCTTCACACACCACATTACTGTGCTACCTTCCCAAACCACATTATTGCACAACTTTCCCACACCACATTACTGCGCTAACCTTCCAAACCACATAACTGCGCTACCTTCCCACACCACATTACTGCGCTACCTTCCCACACCACCATACTACGTTTCCTTCCCACACCATCATACTGCACTACCTTCCCACACCACTGCACTGTGCTGCCTTCTCACACCAAATTACTGCGCAAACTTCCCAAACCACATTACTGCGCTAACCTCTCACACCACATTACTGCGCTACCTTCCCACACCACATTTCTGTGCTAACCTCCCATACCACATTACTGCGTTACCTTCACATACCACATTACTGCGCTACCTTCCCATACCACATGACAGTGCAACCTTCCCACACCACATTACTGCGCTAACCTTCCAAACTACATAACTGTGCTACCTTCCCACACCACATTACTGCACTACCTTCCCGCACCAAATTACTGCGTTACCTTCCCGCACCACATTACTGTGCTACCTTCCCGCACCACATGACTGCGCTAACTTCCCACCATATTACTGTGCTACATTCCCACACCACCATACTTGCGCTAACCTTTCAAACTACATAACTGTGCTACCTTCCCACCCCACATTACTGCACTACCTTCCTGCACCACATTACTGTGCTAACTTCCCGTACCACATTACTGTGCTACCTTCCCGCACCACATGATTGCGCTAACTTCCCACCATATTACTGTGCTACCTTCCCACACCACCATACTGCGTGACCTTCCCACACCACTGCGCTACCTTCCCACACCACTGCACTGCGCTACGTTCCCACACCACATTACTGCGCTACCTTCCTACACAACATTACTGCACTACCTTCCCACATCACATAACTGCGCTACATTCCCACACCACTGCACTGTGCTATCTTCCTACCTTCCCAATCCCCATTACTACGCTACCTTCCCTCACTAATTTACTGCGTTACATTCCCACACAACCATACTGCGCTACCATCCCACATCACATTACTGCACTACCTTCCCACATCACATTACTGCCCTACCTCCCCGCACCACATTACTGCGCTACCTTCCCACACCACCATACTGTGCTACCTTCCCACACCATCATACTGTGCTACCTTCCCACACCACATTACTGTGCTACCTTCCCACACCACCGCACTGCGCTACCTTCCCACACCACATTACTGCACTCCCTTCCCTCACCACATTAGTGCACTGCCAACCCACACCATATTACTACGCTACCTTCCCGCACCACATTACTACGCTACCTTCCCGCACCACATTACTGCGCTACCTTCCCACACCACATTACTGCGCTAACTTCCCACACCACATTACTGCGCTACCTTCCTACGCCAGATTACTGCGCTACCTTCCCATACCATCATCCTGCGCTACATTCCCACACCACATTACTGCGCAACCTTCCCACACCACATTACTGCGCAACCTTCCCACACCACATTACTGCGCTACCTTCCTACACCAAATTACTGCGCTACCTTCCTACGCCACATTACTGCGCTACCTTCCCACACCATTATCCTGCGCTAACTTCCCACACCACATTACTGCGCAACCTTCCCACACCACCGCACTGCGCTACCTTCCCACACCACATTACTGCGCAACCTTCCCACACCACATTACTGCGCTACTTCCCACACCATTGTACTGCGCTACTTTCACACATCACATTACTGCGCTACCTTCCCACACCACATTACTGTGCTACCTTCCCACACCACTGCACTGCGCTACCTTCCCACGCCACATTACTGCGCAACCTTCCCACACCACATTACTGCGCTACCTTCCCACACCACATACATGCGCTACCTTCCCACACCATCATACTGCGCTACCTTCCTACACCACATTTCTGCGCTACCTTCCCACACCACCGCACTGTGCTACCTTCCCACACCACATTACTGCGCTAACCTCCCACACCACATTACTGCGCTACCTTTCCACACCGCATTACTGCACTACCTTCCTGCACCACATTACTGCGCAACCTTCCCACACCACATTACTGCACTTCCTTCCCACACCATATTACTGCGCTACTATCCCACACACCATACTGTGCTACCTTCCCACACCATCATACTGTGCTACCTTCCCACACCACATTAATGCGCTACCTTCCCACACCACCGTGCTGCGCTACCTTCCCACACCACATTACTTTGCATCCTTCCCACACCACAATTCTGCGCTACTTTCCCACACCACATTACTGCGCTACCTTCCCACACCACATTAATGTGCTACCTGGTCACACCGACATACTGCGCTACCTACCCACACCACATTACTGAGTTACTTTCCCACGCCACATTACTGCGATAGCTTCCCTCACTAATTCACTGCGTTACATTCCCACACCACCATAATGCGCTACCTTCCCACATCACATTACTGCACTCCCTTCCCTCACCACATTACTGCACTACCAACCCACACCACATTACTACGCTACCTTTCCGCACCACATTACTACGCTACCTTCCCGCTCCACATTACTGCGCTACCTTCCCACACCACATTACTGCGCTACCTTCCTGCACCACATTACTGCGCTACCTTCCCACACCACATACATGCGCTACCTTCCCACACCATCATACTGCGCTACCTTCCTACACCACATTTCTGCGCTACCTTCCCACACCACCGCACTGTGCTACCTTCCCACACCACATTACTGCGCTAACCTCCCACACCACATTACTGCGCTACCTTTCCACACCGCATTACTGCACTACCTTCCTGCACCACATTACTGCGCAACCTTCCCACACCACATTACTGCACTTCCTTCCCACACCATATTACTGCGCTACTATCCCACACACCATACTGTGCTACCTTCCCACACCATCATACTGTGCTACCTTCCCACACCACATTAATGCGCTACCTTCCCACACCACCGTGCTGCGCTACCTTCCCACACCACATTACTTTGCATCCTTCCCACACCACAATTCTGCGCTACTTTCCCACACCACATTACTGCGCTACCTTCCCACACCACATTAATGTGCTACCTGGTCACACCGACATACTGCGCTACCTACCCACACCACATTACTGAGTTACTTTCCCACGCCACATTACTGCGATAGCTTCCCTCACTAATTCACTGCGTTACATTCCCACACCACCATAATGCGCTACCTTCCCACATCACATTACTGCACTCCCTTCCCTCACCACATTACTGCACTACCAACCCACACCACATTACTACGCTACCTTTCCGCACCACATTACTACGCTACCTTCCCGCTCCACATTACTGCGCTACCTTCCCACACCACATTACTGCGCTACCTTCCTGCACCACATTACTGCGCTACCTTCCTACGCCACATTACAGCGCTACCTTCCCACACCATCATCCTGCGCTACCTTCCCACACCACATTACTGCGCTACCTTCCCACACCAATTACTGCGCAACTTTCCCACACCACATTACTGCGCTACCTTTCCACACCACTGCACTGCGCTACCTTCTCACACCATATTACTGCGCAACCTTCCCGCACCACATTACTGCGTTACCTTCCCACACATTTCTGCGCTAACCTCCCATACCACATTACTGCGCTACCTTCCCACACCACATTACTGCGCTACCTTCCCACACCACATTACTATGCTATCTTCCCTTACTAATTCACTGCGTTACATTCCCACACCACCATACTGCGCTTCCTTCTCACATCACATTACTGCACTGCCTTCCCGCACCACATTACTGCACTACCTTCCCACACCACATTACTGCGCTACCTTCCCACACCACATTACTGCGTTACCTTTCCACACCACATTACTGTGCTACCTTTCCATGCCACATTAATGCGCTACCGTCCCACACCATCATACTGCGCTACCTTCCCACACCACATTACTACGCTACATTCCCACACCACCATACTGTGTTACCTTCCCACACCATCATACTGCGCTACCTTCCCACACCACATTACTGCGCTACCTTCCCACTCCACATTACTGCGCTACCTTCCCACACCACCGCACTGTGCTACCTTTTCACACCAAATTACTGCGCAACCTTCCCAAACCACATTACTGCGCTAACCTCCCACACCACATTACTGCGCTACCTTCCCACACCATATTTCTGCGCTAACCTCCCATACCACATTTCTGTGTTACCTTCACACACCACATTACTGTGCTACCTTCCCAAACCACATTATTGCTCAACTTTCCCACACCACATTACTGCGCTAACCTTCCAAACCACATAACTGCGCTGCCTTCCCACACCACATTACTGCGCTACCTTCCCACACCACCATACTACGCTTCCTTCCCACACCATCATACTGCACTACCTTCCCACACCATCATACTGCACTACCTTCCCACACCACATTACTGTGCTACCTTCCCACACCACTGCACTGTGCTACCTTCTCACACCAAATTACTGCGCAACCTTCCCAAACCACATTACTGCACTAACCTCCCACACCACATTACTGCGCTACCTTCCCACACCACATTTCTGCGCTAACCTCCCATACCACATTACTGCGTTACCTTCACACACCACATTACTGCGCTACCTTCCCATACCACATTACAGCGCAACCTTCCCACAATACATTACTGCGCTAACCTTCCAAACTACATTACTGTGCTACCTTCCCACCCCACATTACTGCACTACCTTCCCGCACCACATTACTGTGCTACCTTCCCGCACCACATGACTGCGCTAACTTCCCACACCATATTACTGTGCTACCTTCCCACACCACCATACTGCGCGACCTTCCCACACCACATTACTGCGCTACCTTTCCACACCACCGCACTGCGCTACGTTCCCACACCACATTACTGCGCTACCTTCCTACACAACATTACTGCGCTACCTTCCCACATCACATAACTGCGCTACATTCCCACACCACAGCACTGTGCTATATTCCTACACCACATTACGGAGTTACCTTCCCAATCCCCATTACTACGCTACCTTCCCTTACTAATTTACTGCGTTACATTCCCACACCACCATACTACGCTACCATCCCACATCTCATTACTGCACTACCTTCCCACATCACATTACTGCACTACCTCCCCGCACCACATTACTGCGCTACCTTCCCACACCATCATACTGCGCTACCTTCCCACACCACATTACTGTGCTACCTTCCCACACCACCGCACTGCGCTACCTTCCCACACCACATTACTGTGCTACCTTCCCACACCACCATACTGTGCTACCTTCCCACACCATATTACTGCGCTACTATCCCACACACCATACTGTGCTACCTTCCCACACCATCATACTGCGCTACCTTCCCACACCACATTAATTCGCTACCTTCCCACACCACCGTGCTGCGCTACCTTCCCACACCACATTACTGAGTTACCTTCCCACACCACATTACTGCGATAGCTTCCCTCACTAATGCACTGCGTTACATTCCCACACCACCATAATGCGCTACCTTCCCACATCACATTACTGCACTCCCTTCCCTCACCACATTACTGGGCTACCAACCCACACCATATTACTACGCTACCTTCCCGCACCACATTAATACACTACCTTCCCGCACCACATTACTGCGCTACTTTCCAACACCACATTACTGCGCTACCTTCCTGCACCACATTACTGCGCTACCTTCCCACGCCACATTACTGCGCTACCTTCCCAAACCATCATCCTGCGCTACCTTCCCACACCACATTACTGCGCTACCTTTCCACACCACCGCACTGCGCTACCTTCCCACACCACATTAATGCGCAACTTTCCCACACCACATTACTGCACTACCTTTCCACACCACATTACTGCGCTACCTTCCCACACCACGGCACTGCGCTACCTTCCCACACCACATTACTGCGCAACTTTCCCACACCACATTACTGCGCTACCTTCCCACACCACATTTCTGCGCTAACCTCCCATACCACATTACTGCGTTATTTTCACACACCACATTAATGCGCTACCTTCCCATACCACATTACAGCGCAACCTTCCCACAACACATTACTGCGCTACCTTCCAAACTACATTACTGTGCTACCTTCCCACCCCACATTACTGCACTACCTTCCCGCACCACATTACTGCGCTAACTTCCCGTACCACATTACTGTGCTACCTTCCCGCACCACATGATTGCGCTAACTTCCCACCATATTACTGTGCTACCTTCCCACACCATCATACTGCGTGACCTTCCCACACCACATTACTGCGCTACCTTCCCACACCACCGCACTGCGCTGCGTTCCCACACCACATTACTGCGCAACCTTCCTACACAACATTACTGCGCTACCTTCCCACATCACATAACTGCGCTACATTCCCACACCACAGCATTGTGCTATATTCCTACACCCCATTACTGAGTTACCTTCACAATCCCCATTACTACGCTACCTTCCCTCACTAATTTACTGCGTTACATTCCCACACCACCATACTGCGCTACCATCTCACATCACATTACTGCACTACCTTCCCACATCACATTACTGCACTACCTCCCCGCACCACATTACTGCGCTACCTTCCCACACCATCATACTGCACTACCTTCCCACACCACATTACTGTGCTACCTTCCCACACCACCGCACTGCGCCACCTTCCCACACCACATTACTGTGCTACCTTCCCACACCATATTACTGCGCTACTATCCCACACACCATACTGTGCTACCTTCCCACACCATCATATTGCGCTACCTTCCCACACCACATTAATGCGCTACCTTCCCACACCACCGTGCTGCGCTACCTTCCCACACCACATAACTTCGCATCCTTCCCACACCACAATTCTGCGCTACTTTCCCACACCACATTACTGCGCTACCTTCCCGCACCACATTACTGCGCTACATGGTCACACCGCCATAATGCGCTACCTACCCACACCACATTACTGAGTTACCTTCCCACACCACATTACTGCGATAGCTTCCCTCATTAATTCACTGCGTTACATTCCCACACCACCATAATGCGCTACCATCCCACATCACATTACTGCACTCCCTTCC
Organism: Pseudophryne corroboree; assembly: GCF_028390025.1. NCBI lineage: Eukaryota > Metazoa > Chordata > Amphibia > Anura > Myobatrachidae > Pseudophryne > Pseudophryne corroboree. The sequence continues at coordinate 131,149,072 of NC_086451.1, forward strand.
CTCACCACATTAGTGCACTACCAACCAACACCACATTACTACACTACCTTCCCGCACCACATTACTATGCTACCTTCCCGCACCACATTACTGCGCTACCTTCCCACACCACATTACTGCGCTACCTTCCCACACCACATTACTGCGCTACCTTCCCACACCACATTACTGCGCTACCTTCCTACGCCACCATACTGCGCTACCTTCCCACACCATCATCCTGCGCTACCTTCCCATACCACATTACTGCGCTACCTTCCCACACCACCGCACTGCGCTACCTTCCCACACCACATTACTGCGCAACCTTCCCACACCACATTACTGCGCTACCTCCCACACCACATTACTGCGCTACTTTCACACACCACATTACTGCGCTACCTTCCCACACCACATTACTGTGCTACCTTCCCACACCACCATACTATGCTACCTTCCCACACCATCATACTGCGCTACCTTCCCACACCACATTACTGCGCTACCTTCCCACACCACATTACTGCGCTACCTTCCCACACCACATTACTGCGCTACCTTCCCACATCGTCATACTGAGCTACCTTCCCACACCATTGTACTGCGCTAACTTCCCACACCATTGTACTGCGCTAACTTCCCACACCACATTACTGCGCTACCTTCCCACACCACATTACTGCGCTACCTTCCCACACCACTGCACTGCGCTACCTTCCCACACCACATTACTGCGCAACCTTCCCACACCACATTACTGCGCTACCTTCCCACACCACATACATGCGCTACCTTCCCACACCATCATACTGCGCTACCTTCCTACACCACATTTCTGCGCTACCTTCCCACACCACCGCACTACCTTCCCACATCACATTACTGCGCAAACCTCCCATACCACATTACTGCGCTACCTTTCCACACCGCATTACTGCACTACCTTAATGCACCACATTACTGCGCTACCTTCCCACACCACATTACTGCGCTACTATCCCACACACCATACTGTGCTACCTTCCCACACCATCATACTGTGCTACCTTCCCACACCACATTAATGCGCTACCTTCCCACACCACCGTGCTGCGTTCCCTTCCCACACCACATTACTTTGCATCCTTCCCACACCACAATTCTGCGCTACTTTCCCACACCACATTACTGCGCTACCTTCCCACACCACATTAATGCGCTACCTGGTCACACCGCCATGCTGCGCTACCTACCCACACCACATTACTGAGTTACCTTCCCACACCACATTACTGCGATAGCTTCCCTCACTAATTCACTGCGTTACATTCCCACACCACCATAATGTGCTACCTTTCCACAGCACATTACTGCACTCCCTTCCCTCACCACATTACTGCACTACCAACCCACACCACATTACTACGCTACCTTCCCGCACCACATTACTGCGCTACCTTCCCACATCACATTACTGCGCTACCTTCCCGCACCACATTACTGCGCTACCTTCCTACGCCACATTACTGCGCTACCTTCCCACACCATCATCCTGCATTACTTTCCCACACCACATTACTGCGCTACCTTCCCACACCACCGCACTGCACTACTTTCCCGCACCACATTACTGCGCTAACTTCCCGTACCACATTACTGTGCTATCTTCCCGCACCACATGATTGCGCTAACTTCCCACCATATTACTGTGCTACCTTCCCACACCATCATACTGCGTGACCTTCCCACACCACATTACTGCGCTACCTTCCCACACCACCGCACTGCGCTACGTTCCCACACCACATTACTGCGCAACCTTCCTACACAACATTACTGCGCTACCTTCCCACATCACATAACTGCGCTACATTCCCACACCACAGCATTGTGCTATATTCCTACACCACATTACTGAGTTACCTTCACAATCCCCATTACTACGCTACCTTCCCTCACTAATTTACTGCGTTACATTCCCACACCACCATACTGCGCTACCATCTCACATCACATTACTGCACTACCTTCCCACATCACATTACTGCACTACCTCCCCGCACCACATTACTGCGCTACCTTCCCACACCATCATACTGCACTACCTTCCCACACCACATTACTGTGCTACCTTCCCACACCACCGCACTGCGCCACCTTCCCACACCACATTACTGTGCTACCTTCCCACACCATATTACTGCGCTACTATCCCACACACCATACTGTGCTACCTTCCCACACCATCATACTGCGCTACCTTCCCACACCACATTAATGCGCTACCTTCCCACACCACCGTGCTGCGCTACCTTCCCACACCACATAACTTCGCATCCTTCCCACACCACAATTCTGCGCTACTTTCCCACACCACATTACTGAGTTACCTTCCCACACCACATTACTGCGATAGCTTCCCTCACTAATTCACTGCGTTACATTCCCACACCACCATAATGCGCTACCATCCCACATCACATTACTGCACTCCCTTCCCTCACCACATTAGTGCACTACCAACCAACACCACATTACTACACTACCTTCCCGCACCACATTACTATGCTACCTTCCCGCACCACATTACTGCGCTACCTTCCCACACCACATTACTGCGCTACCTTCCCACACCACATTACTGCGCTACCTTCCCACACCACATTACTGCGCTACCTTCCTACGCCACCATACTGCGCTACCTTCCCACACCATCATCCTGCGCTACTTTCCCACACCACATTACTGCGCTACCTTCCCACACCACCGCACTGCGCTACCTTCCCACACCACATTACTGCGCAACCTTCCCACACCACATTACTGCGTTACCATCCCACACCACCATACTATGCTACCTTCCCACACCATCATATTGCGCTACCTTCCCACACCACATTACTGCGCTACCTTCCCACACCACATTACTGCGCTACCTTCCCACACCACTGCACTGCGCTACGTTCCCACACCACATTACTGCGCTACCTTCCTACATAACATTACTGCGCTACCTTACCAAATCACATAACTGCGCTACATTCCCACACCGCATTACTGCACTACCTTCATGCACCACATTACTGCGCTACCTTCCCACACATTACTGCACTACCTTCCCACACCACTGCACTGTGCTACCTTCTCACACCAAATTACTGCGCAACCTTCCCAAACCACATTACTGCACTAACCTCCCACACCACATTACTGCGCTACCTTCCCACACCACATTTCTGCGCTAACCTCCCATACCACATTACTGCGTTACCTTCACACACCACATTACTGCGCTACCTTCCCATACCACATTACAGCGCAACCTTCCAAACTACATTACTGTGCTACCTTCCCACCCCACATTACTGCACTGCCTTCCCGCACCACATTACTGTGCTAACTTCCCGCACCACATTACTATGCTACCTTCCCACACCACATTACTGCGCTACCTTCCCACACCACATTACTGCGCTACCTTCCCACACCACATTACTGCGCTACCTTCCTACGCCACCATACTGCGCTACCTTCCCACACCATCATCCTGCGCTACCTTCCCACACCACATTACTGCGCTACCTTCCCACACCACCGCACTGCGCTACCTTCCCACACCACATTACTGCGCAACCTTCCCACACCACATTACTGCGCTACCTCCCACACCACATTACTGCGCTACTTTCACACACCACATTACTGCGCTACCTTCCCACACCACATTACTGTGCTACCTTCCCACACCACCATACTATGCTACCTTCCCACACCATCATACTGCGCTACCTTCCCACACCACATTACTGCGCTACCTTCCCACACCACATTACTGCGCTACCTTCCCACACCACATTACTGCGCTACCTTCCCACACCATCATACTGAGCTACCTTCCCACACCACCATACCTCGCTACCTTCCCACACCATTGTACTGCGCTAACTTCACACACCACATTACTGCGCTACCTTCCCACACCACATTACTGCGCTACCTTCCCACACCACTGCACTACCTTCCCACACCACATTACTGCGCAACCTTCCCACACCACATTACTGCGCTACCTTCCCACACCACATACATGCGCTACCTTCCCACACCATCATACTGCGCTACCTTCCTACACCACATTTCTGCGCTACCTTCCCACACCACCGCACTACCTTCCCACATCACATTACTGCGCTAACCTCCCATACCACATTACTGCGCTAGCTTTCCACACCGCATTACTGCACTACCTTCATGCACCACATTACTGCGCTACCTTCCCACACCACATTACTGCACTACCTTCCCACACCATATTACTGCGCTACTATCCCACACACCATACTGTGCTACCTTCCCACACCATCATACTGTGCTACCTTCCCACACCACATTAATGCGCTACCTTCCCACACCACCGTGCTGCGCTACCTTCCCACACCACATTACTTTGCATCCTTCCCACACCACAATTCTGCGCTACTTTCCCACACCACATTACTGCGCTACCTTCCCACACCACATTAATGCGCTACCTGGTCACACCGCCATGCTGCGCTACCTACCCACACCACATTACTGAGTTACCTTCCCACACCACATTACTGCGATAGCTTCCCTCACTAATTCACTGCGTTACATTCCCACACCACCATAATGTGCTACCTTTCCACAGCACATTACTGCACTCCCTTCCCTCACCACATTACTGCACTACCAACCCACACCACATTACTACGCTACCTTCCCGCACCACATTACTGCGCTACCTTCCCACATCACATTACTGCGCTACCTTCCCGCACCACATTACTGCGCTACCTTCCTACGCCACATTACTGCGCTACCTTCCCACACCATCATCCTGCATTACCTTCCCACACCACATTACTGCGCTACCTTCCCACACCACCGCACTGCACTACTTTCCCGCACCACATTACTGCGCTAACTTCCCGTACCACATTACTGTGCTATCTTCCCGCACCACATGATTGCGCTAACTTCCCACCATATTACTGTGCTACCTTCCCACACCATCATACTGCGTGACCTTCCCACACCACATTACTGCGCTACCTTCCCACACCACCGCACTGCGCTACGTTCCCACACCACATTACTGCGCAACCTTCCTACACAACATTACTGCGCTACCTTCCCACATCACATAACTGCGCTACATTCCCACACCACAGCATTGTGCTATATTCCTACACCACATTACTGAGTTACCTTCACAATCCCCATTACTACGCTACCTTCCCTCACTAATTTACTGCGTTACATTCCCACACCACCATACTGCGCTACCATCTCACATCACATTACTGCACTACCTTCCCACATCACATTACTGCACTACCTCCCCGCACCACATTACTGCGCTACCTTCCCACACCATCATACTGCACTACCTTCCCACACCACATTACTGTGCTACCTTCCCACACCACCGCACTGCGCCACCTTCCCACACCACATTACTGTGCTACCTTCCCACACCATATTACTGCGCTACTATCCCACACACCATACTGTGCTACCTTCCCACACCATCATACTGCGCTACCTTCCCACACCACATTAATGCGCTACCTTCCCACACCACCGTGCTGCGCTACCTTCCCACACCACATAACTTCGCATCCTTCCCACACCACAATTCTGCGCTACTTTCCCACACCACATTACTGCGCTACCTTCCCGCACCACATTACTGCGCTATATGGTCACACCGCCATAATGCGCTACCTACCCACACCACATTACTGAGTTACCTTCCCACACCACATTACTGCGATAGCTTCCCTCACTAATTCACTGCATTACATTCCCACACCACCATAATGCGCTACCATCCCACATCACATTACTGCACTCCCTTCCCTCACCACATTAGTGCACTACCAACCAACACCACATTACTACACTACCTTCCCGCACCACATTACTATGCTACCTTCCCGCACCACGTTACTGCGCTACCTTCCCACACCACATTACTGCGCTACCTTCCCACACCACATTACTGCGCTACCTTCCCACACCACATTACTGCGCTACCTTCCTATGCCACCATACTGCGCTACCTTCCCACACCATCATCCTGCGCTACCTTCCCACACCACATTACTGCGCTACCTTCCCACACCACCGCACTGCGCTACCTTCCCACACCACATTACTGCGCAACCTTCCCACACCACATTACTGCGTTACCATCCCACACCACCATACTATGCTACCTTCCCACACCATCATATTGCGCTACCTTCCCACACCACATTACTGCGCTACCTTCCCACACCACATTACTGCGCTACCTTCCCACACCACATTACTGCGTTACCATCCCACACCATCATACTGCGCTACCTTCCCACACCACATTACTGCGCTACCTTCCCACACCACTGCACTGCGCTACGTTCCCACACCACATTACTGCGCTACCTTCCTACATAACATTACTGCGCTACCTTACCAAATCACATAACTGCGCTACATTCCCACACCGCATTACTGCACTACCTTCATGCACCACATTACTGCGCTACCTTCCCACACATTACTGCACTACCTTCCCACACCACTGCACTGTGCTACCTTCTCACACCAAATTACTGCGCAACCTTCCCAAACCACATTACTGCACTAACCTCCCACACCACATTACTGCGCTACCTTCCCACACCACATTTCTGCGCTAACCTCCCATACCACATTACTGCATTACCTTCACACACCACATTACTGCGCTACCTTCCCATACCACATTACAGCGCAACCTTCCAAACTACATTACTGTGCTACCTTCCCACCCCACATTACTGCACTGCCTTCCCGCACCACATTACTGTGCTAACTTCCCGCACCACATTACTATGCTACCTTCCCACACCACATTACTGCGCTACCTTCCCACACCACATTACTGCGCTACCTTCCCACACCACATTACTGCGCTACCTTCCTACGCCACCATACTGCGCTACCTTCCCACACCATCATCCTGCGCTACCTTCCCACACCACATTACTGCGCTACCTTCCCACACCACCGCACTGCGCTACCTTCCCACACCACATTACTGCGCAACCTTCCCACACCACATTACTGCGCTACCTCCCACACCACATTACTGCGCTACTTTCACACACCACATTACTGCGCTACCTTCCCACACCACATTACTGTGCTACCTTCCCACACCACCATACTATGCTACCTTCCCACACCATCATACTGCGCTACCTTCCCACACCACATTACTGCGCTACCTTCCCACACCACATTACTGCGCTACCTTCCCACACCACATTACTGCGCTACCTTCCCACACCATCATACTGAGCTACCTTCCCACACCACCATACCTCGCTACCTTCCCACACCATTGTACTGCGCTAACTTCACACACCACATTACTGCGCTACCTTCCCACACCACATTACTGCGCTACCTTCCCACACCACTGCACTGCGCTACCTTCCCACACCACATTACTGCGCAACCTTCCCACACCACATTACTGCGCTACCTTCCCACACCACATACATGCGCTACCTTCCCACACCATCATACTGCGCTACCTTCCTACACCACATTTCTGCGCTACCTTCCCACACCACCGCACTACCTTCCCACATCACATTACTGCGCTAACCTCCCATACCACATTACTGCGCTACCTTTCCACACCGCATTACTGCACTACCTTCATGCACCACATTACTGCGCTACCTTCCCACACCACATTACTGCACTACCTTCCCACACCATATTACTGCGCTACTATCCCACACACCATACTGTGCTACCTTCCCACACCATCATTCTGTGCTACCTTCCCACACCACATTAATGCGCTACCTTCCCACACCACCGTGCTGCGCTACCTTCCCACACCACATTACTTTGCATCCTTCCCACACCACAATTCTGCGCTACTTTCCCACACCACATTACTGCGCTACCTTCCCACACCACATTAATGCGCTACATGGTCACACCGCCATGCTGCGCTACCTACCCACACCACATTACTGAGTTACCTTCCCACACCACATTACTGCGATAGCTTCCCTCACTAATTCACTGCGTTACATTCCCACACCACCATAATGTGCTACCTTCCCACACCACATTACTGCGCTACCTTCCCACACCACATTACTGCGCTACCTTCCCACACCACATTACTGCGTTACCATCCCACACCATCATACTGCGCTACCTTCCCACACCACATTACTGCGCTACCTTCCCACACCACTGCACTGCGCTACGTTCCCACACCACATTACTGCGCTACCTTCCTACATAACATTACTGCGCTACCTTACCAAATCACATAACTGCGCTACATTCCCACACCGCATTACTGCACTACCTTCATGCACCACATTACTGCGCTACCTTCCCACACATTACTGCACTACCTTCCCACACCACTGCACTGTGCTACCTTCTCACACCAAATTACTGCGCAACCTTCCCAAACCACATTACTGCACTAACCTCCCACACCACATTACTGCGCTACCTTCCCACACCACATTTCTGCGCTAACCTCCCATACCACATTACTGCGTTACCTTCACACACCACATTACTGCGCTACCTTCCCATACCACATTACAGCGCAACCTTCCAAACTACATTACTGTGCTACCTTCCCACCCCACATTACTGCACTGCCTTCCCGCACCACATTACTGTGCTAACTTCCCGCACCACATTACTATGCTACCTTCCCACACCACATTACTGCGCTACCTTCCCACACCACATTACTGCGCTACCTTCCCACACCACATTACTGCGCTACCTTCCTACGCCACCATACTGCGCTACCTTCCCACACCATCATCCTGCGCTACCTTCCCACACCACATTACTGCGCTACCTTCCCACACCACCGCACTGCGCTACCTTCCCACACCACATTACTGCGCAACCTTCCCACACCACATTACTGCGCTACCTCCCACACCACATTACTGCGCTACTTTCGCACACCACATTACTGCGCTACCTTCCCACACCACATTACTGTGCTACCTTCCCACACCACCATACTATGCTACCTTCCCACACCATCATACTGCGCTACCTTCCCACACCACATTACTGCGCTACCTTCCCACACCACATTACTGTGCTACCTTCCCACACCACATTACTGCGCTACCTTCCCACACCATCATACTGAGCTACCTTCCCACACCACCATACCTCGCTACCTTCCCACACCATTGTACTGCGCTAACTTCACACACCACATTACTGCGCTACCTTCCCACACCACATTACTGCGCTACCTTCCCACACCACTGCACTGCGCTACCTTCCCACACCACATTACTGCGCAACCTTCCCACACCACATTACTGCGCTACATTCCCACACCACATACATGCGCTACCTTCCCACACCATCATACTGCGCTACCTTCCTACACCACATTTCTGCGCTACCTTCCCACACCACCGCACTACCTTCCCACATCACATTACTGCGCTAACCTCCCATACCACATTACTGCGCTACCTTTCCACACCGCATTACTGCACTACCTTCATGCACCACATTACTGCGCTACCTTCCCACACCACATTACTGCACTACCTTCCCACACCATATTACTGCGCTACTATCCCACACACCATACTGTGCTACCTTCCCACACCATCATTCTGTGCTACCTTCCCACACCACATTAATGCGCTACCTTCCCACACCACCGTGCTGCGCTACCTTCCCACACCACATTACTTTGCATCCTTCCCACACCACAATTCTGCGCTACTTTCCCACACCACATTACTGCGCTACCTTCCCACACCACATTAATGCGCTACATGGTCACACCGCCATGCTGCGCTACCTACCCACACCACATTACTGAGTTACCTTCCCACACCACATTACTGCGATAGCTTCCCTCACTAATTCACTGCGTTACATTCCCACACCACCATAATGTGCTACCTTTCCACAGCACATTACTGCACTCCCTTCCCTCACCACATTACTGCACTACCAACCCACACCCCATTACTACGCTACCTTCCCGCACCACATTACTGCGCTACCTTCCCACATCACATTACTGCGCTACCTTCCCGCACCACATTACTGCGCTACCTTCCTACGCCACATTACTGCGCTACCTTCCCACACCATCATCCTGCATTACCTTCCCACACCACATTACTGCGCTACCTTCCCACACCACCGCACTGCGCTACCTTCCCACACCACATTACTGCGCAACCTTCCCTCACCACATTACTGCGCTACCTTCCCACACTACTGCACTGCACTACCTTCTCACACCACATTACTGCGCAACCTTCCCACACCACATTACTGCGCTAACCTCCCACACCACATTACTGCGCTACCTTCCCACACCACATTTCTGCGCTAACCTCCCATACCACATTTCTGCGCTACCTTCCCACACCACATTACTGCGCTACCTTCCCACACCACATTACTATGCTATCTTTCCTCACTTATTCACTGCGTTACATTCCCACACCACCATACTGCGCTACCTTCCACATCACATTACTGCACTCCCTTCCCGCACCACATAACTGCACTACCTTCCCGCACCACATTACTGCGCTACCTTCCCACACCACATTACTGCGTTACCTTCCCACACCACATTACTGTGCTACCTTTCCAAGCCACATTACTGCGTTACCATCCCACACCATCATACTGCGCTACCTTCCCACACCACATTACTGCGCTACCTTCCCACACCACTGCACTGCGCTACGTTCCCACACCACATTACTGCGCTACCTTCCTACATAACATTACTGCGCTACCTTACCAAATCACATAACTGCGCTACATTCCCACACCGCATTACTGCACTACCTTCATGCACCACATTACTGCGCTACCTTCCCACACATTACTGCACTACCTTCCCACACCACTGCACTGTGCTACCTTCTCACACCAAATTACTGCGCAACCTTCCCAAACCACATTACTGCACTAACCTCCCACACCACATTACTGCGCTACCTTCCCACACCACATTTCTGCGCTAACCTCCCATACCACATTACTGCGTTACCTTCACACACCACATTACTGCGCTACCTTCCCATACCACATTACAGCGCAACCTTCCCACAACACATTACTGCGCTAACCTTCCAAACTACATTACTGTGCTACCTTCCCACCCCACATTACTGCACTGCCTTCCCGCACCACATTACTGTGCTAACTTCCCGCACCACATTACTGTGCTACCTTCCCGCACCACATGACTGCGCTAACTTCCCACACCATATTACTGTGCTACCTTCCCACACCACCATACTGCGCGACCTTCCCACACCACATTACTGCACTACCTTCCCACACCACCGCACTGCGCTACGTTCCCACACCACATTACTGCGCTACCTTCCTACATAACATTACTGCGCTACCTTACCAAATCACATAACTGCGCTACATTCCCACACCGCATTACTGCACTACCTTCATGCACCACATTACTGCGCTACCTTCCCACACATTACTGCACTACCTTCCCACACCACTGCACTGTGCTACCTTCTCACACCAAATTACTGCGCAACCTTCCCAAACCACATTACTGCACTAACCTCCCACACCACATTACTGCGCTACCTTCCCACACCACATTTCTGCGCTAACCTCCCATACCACATTACTGCGTTACCTTCACACACCACATTACTGCGCTACCTTCCCATACCACATTACAGCGCAACCTTCCCACAACACATTACTGCGCTAACCTTCCAAACTACATTACTGTGCTACCTTCCCACCCCACATTACTGCACTGCCTTCCCGCACCACATTACTGTGCTAACTTCCCGCACCACATTACTGTGCTACCTTCCCGCACCACATGACTGCGCTAACTTCCCACACCATATTACTGTGCTACCTTCCCACACCACCATACTGCGCGACCTTCCCACACCACATTACTGCACTACCTTCCCACACCACCGCACTGCGCTACGTTCCCACACCACATTACTGCGCTACCTTCCTACATAACATTACTGCGCTACCTTACCAAATCACATAACTGCGCTACATTCCCACACCGCATTACTGCACTACCTTCATGCACCACATTACTGCGCTACCTTCCCACACCACATTACTGCACTACCTTCCCACACCATATTACTGCGCTACTATCCCACACACCATACTGTGCTACCTTCCCACACCATCATACTGTGCTACCTTCCCACACCACATTAATGCGCTACCTTCCCACACCACCGTGCTGCGCTACCTTCCCACACCACATTACTTTGCATCCTTCCCACACCACAATTCTTCGCTACTTTCCCACACCACATTACTGCGCTACCTTCCCACATCACATTAATGCGCTACCTGGTCACACCGCCATGCTGCGCTACCTACCCACACCACATTACTGAGTTACCTTCCCACACCACATTACTGCGATCGCTTCCCTCACTAATTCTTTGCGTTACATTCCCACACCACCATAATGTGCTACCTTTCCACAGCACATTACTGCACACCCTTCCCTCACCACATTACTGCACTACCAACCCACACCACATTACTACGCTATCTTCCCGCACCACATTACTACGCTACCTTCCCACACCACATTACTGCGCTACCTTCCCACATCACATTACTGCGCTACCTTCCCACACCACATTACTGCGCTACCTTCCTACGCCACATTACTGCGCTACCTTCCCACACCATCATCCTGCATTACCTTCCCACACCACATTACTGCGCTACCTTCCCACACCACCGCACTGCGCTACCTTCCCACACCACATTACTGCGCAACCTTCCCACACCACATTACTGCGCTACCTTCCCACACTAATGCACTGCACTACCTTCTCACACCACATTACTGCGCAACCTTCCCACACCACATTACTGCGCTAACCTCCCACACTACATTACTGCGCTACCTTCCCACACCACATTTCTGCGCTAACCTCCCATACCACATTACTGCGCTACCTTCCCACACCACATTACTGCGCTACCTTCCCACACCACATTACTATGCTATCTTTCCTCACTTATTCACTGCGTTACATTCCCACACCACCATAGTGCGCTACCTTCTCACATCACATTACTGCACTCCCTTCCCGCACCACATAACTGCACTACCTTCCCGCACCACATTCCTGCGCTACCTTCCCACACCACATTACTGCGTTACCTTCCCACACCACATTACTGTGCTACCTTTCCAAGCCACATTACTGCGTTACCATCCCACACCATCATACTGCGCTACCTTCCCACACCACACTACTGCGATAACCTCCCACACCACAATACTGCGCTACCTTCACACACCACATTACTGCACTACCCTCTCACACCATCATACTGTGCTACCCTCCCACACCACATTACTGTGCTACCTCCCCGCACCACCATACTGCACTATCTTCCTGCTCCACATTACTGCGCTACCTTCCCACATCACCATACTGCGATATCTTCCCACACCACATTTCTGCGCTAACCTCCCACACCACATTACTGCGCCACCTTCAGACACTACATTACTGCGCTACCTACCCACACATTACTGCACTACCTTCCCACACCACCGCACTGCGCTACCTTCCCACACCACATTACTACGCAACTTTCCCACACCACATTACTGCGCTACCTTCCCACATCACATTTCTGCGCTAACCTCCCATACCACATTACTGCGTTACTTTCACACACCACATTACTGCGCTACCTTCCCATACCACATTACAGCGCAACCTTCCCACAACACATTACAGCGCTACCTTCCCACCCCACATTATTGCTCTACCTTCCCGCACCACATTACTGCGCTAACTTCCCGTACCACATTACTGTGCTACCTTCCCGCACCACATGATTGCGCTAACTTCCCACCATATTACTGTGCTACCTTCCCACACCACCATACTGCGTGACCTTCCCACACCACATTACTGCGCTACCTTCCCATACCACCGTACTGCGCTACCTTCCCACACCACATTACTGCGCAACCTTCCTACACAACATTACTGTGCTACCTTCCCACATCACATAACTGCGCTACATTCCCACACCACAGCACTGTGCTATATTCCTACACCACATTACTGAGTTACCTTCACAATCCCCATTACTACGCTACCTTCCCTCACTAATTTACTGCGTTACATTCCCACACCACCATACTGCGCTACCATCCCACATCACATTACTGCACTACCTTCCCACATCACATTACTGCACTACCTCCCCGCACCACATTACTGCGCTACCTTCCCACACCATCATACTGCACTACCTTCCCACACCACATTACTGTGCTACCTTCCCACACCACCGCACTGCGCTACCTTCCCACACCACATTACTGTGCTACCTTCCCACACCACCATACTGTGCTACCTTCCCACACCATATTACTGCGCTACTATCCCACACACCATACTGTGCTACCTTCCCACACCATCATACTGCGCTACCTTCCCACACCACATTAATGCGCTACCTTCCCACACCACCGTGCTGCGCTACCTTCCCACACCACATAACTTCGCATCCTTCCCACATCACAATTCTGCGCTACTTTCCCACACCACATTACTGCGCTACCTTCCCGCACCACATTACTGCGCTACCTGGTCACACCGCCATAATGCGCTACCTACCCACACAACATTACTGAGTTACCTTCCCACACCACATTACTGCGATAGCTTCCCTCACTAATTCACTGTGTTACATTCCCACACCACCATAATGCGCTACCATCCCACATCACATTACTGCACTCCCTTCCCTCACCACATTAGTGCACTACCAACCAACACCACATTACTACACTACCTTCCCGCACCACATAACTATGCTACCTTCCCGCACCACATTACTGCGCTACCTTCCCACACCACATTACTGCGCTACCTTCCCACACGACATTACTGCGCTACCTTCCTATGCCACCATACTGCGCTACCTTCCCACACCATCATCCTGCGCTACCTTCCCACACCACATTACTGCGCTACCTTCCCACACCACCGCACTGCGCTACCTTCCCACACCACATTACTGCGCAACCTTCCCACACCACATTACTGCGCTACCTCCCACACCACATTACTGTGCTACTTTCACACACCACATTACTGCGCTGCCTTCCCACACCACATTACTGTGCTACCTTCCCACACCACCATACTGTGCTACCTTCCCACACCATCATACTGCGCTACCTTCCCACACCACATATATGCGCTACCTTCCCACACCATCATACTGCGCTACCTTCCCACACCACCATACCTCGCTACCTTCCCACACCATTGTACTGCGCTAACTTCACACACCACATTACTGCGCTACCTTCCCACACCACATTACTGCGCTACCTTCCCACACCACATTACTGCGCTACCTTCCCACACCACATTACTGCGCAACCTTCCCACACCACATTACTGCGCTACCTTCCCACACCACATACATGCGCTACCTTCCCACACCATCATACTGCGCTACCTTCCTACACCACATTTCTGCGCTACCTTCCCACACCACCGCACTACCTTCCCACACCACATTACTGCGCTAACCTCCCATACCACATTACTGCTCTACCTTCCCACACCACATTACTGCACTACCTTCCCACACCATATTACTGCGCTACTATCCCACACACCATACTGTGCTACCTTCCCACACCATCATACTGTGCTACCTTCCCACACCACATTAATGCGCTACCTTCCCACACCACCGTGCTGCGCTACCTTCCCACACCACATTACTTTGCATCCTTCCCACACCACAATTCTGCGCTACTTTCCCACACCACATTACTGCGCTACCTTCCCACACCACATTAATGCGCTACCTGGTCACACCGCCATGCTGCGCTACCTACCCACACCACATTACTGAGTTACCTTCCCACACCACATTACTGCGATAGCTTCCCTCACTAATTCACTGCGTTACATTCCCACACCACCATAATGTGCTACCTTTCCACAGCACATTACTGCACTCCCTTCCCTCACCACATTACTGCACTACCAACCCACACCACATTACTACGCTACCTTCCCGCACCACATTACTACGCTACCTTCCCGCACCACATTACTACGCTACCTTCCCACACCACATTACTGCGCTACCTTCCCACATCACATTACTGCGCTACCTTCCTGCACCACATTACTGCGCTACCTGTTGTGAGCCACGGCTGTGGCTCATTCCTGTTTTGCATTTTTGTTGGGTATTTCATGTTTATTGGTTGTCTTGCATGCCAGGATTTCCTGTTGCTCTGTTTTGGTATGCTCTTGTCTGCTGCCGCTGGTTAGTCTGTGTGATTGCAGCTTGTTCCATGTGTTCAGCCTCACCTGGCTGCTGATTGCATTTTGTCAGTTGGAATCATGCAGTGGGCCAGCTGCTCTGGATTGTTTAATTAGGACTCTCTGTTAAAAGCACTCCCAGGACTCCTCACAGACGCCGGTGATAGCTTCCTGTTTGCCTGATTCTGCTGCAGAGAGAGTTCCCAGTCCCGGTCTGTTTGTTTGTTCCTGTTCTCAGTGATCCTGTACTCGGAAGTTACCAGCTGTTCCTGGAGTCTGATCGAGCACCTTTAACATCTGGTGGTGTTCGTGAGTCGCGGCGCAGCCGTGTGTTGCGGCTTGTCTGCTATTTTTTATTATTTTGTTTATATTGTGTTCTGGAGCTTTGCGGAGGATTCCGCTTCCACAAGATCCACTCTGGTGTCCAGCGGTGCCGGATAGGAGTGTCGGATCAGTGGATCTTTGGTTGTCCTTTTCCCTGGCGGCTAGTCCGCACATACCTTTTGATTTAGTTAAGTTAGCTTGTAACCCCTGGCTTGGTTGCTTAGTCAGAGGGCCCCTTGTTATCACCCTGTCTCGGACTTCCCCTTGTCTCCCATTAAGACCTGCGGGGGCATCGGGGTTGGGCAGACATAATCCGCCCTTCGAACGCGGCTGCCATGGGCTCAAGCAACCATAGTCTCGCAGGGGATTTCTGATAACACGGGCGAGACAACGGAGTTAGGGTGCCAGGGGTTACTAGGCTTTCCAGCTCCCACAACCTGTATTTCATTCCTGTACTCAGATCTCTGCCATAAGATCTTCTCCAGTCTGGAGTACAGGAATCGTAACATTATCACCGGCCATACCACAAAAAAAAAGAAATAAAACTTTTTTTTTTTTTTTGGCCCAGTCCAGTGTCTAGTCTAGAATCCAGTCCTGTCTAGAATTCAGTGTGCAGAATCCAATCCGGTGTTTAGAATCCAGTCCTGTATAGAATTCAGTGTGCAGACTCCAGTCCGGTGTTTAGAATCCAGTCCGGTGTTTAGAATCCAGTCCGGTGTTTAGAATCCAGTCCGGTGTTTAGAATCCAGTCCGGTGTTTAGAATCCAGTCCGGTGTTTAGAATCCAGTCCGGTGTTTAGAATCCAGTCCGGTGTTTAGAATCCAGTCCGGTGTTTAGAATCCAGTCCGGTGTTTAGAATCCAGTCCGGTGTTTAGAATCCAGTCCGGTGTTTAGAATCCAGTCCGGTGTTTAAAAAAAAAAAATACAAAAAAAAAAGTCTTGATTTGTTTAGCAAAATTTAGTCTTGCCTTGCCTTGCCTTGCCTTGCCTTGCCTAGCCTTGTCTTGCCTTGTCTTGTCTTGTCTAGTTTTAAATCCTCCTATGTCTACTATGCAAGCCCTGCAGGCATCTCTCGCAGCCCTGAACTCTGTATTCAGTGCTTTGAGACCAGAGCGACTAGAAGCTTTTCAGCAATCCCTAAAGCAACTGCAAAACCTTCTGACTAAAATCTTGCTTATTTTGCCAGAAGTCGTTGAGAGTACATCTATCTCTAAAGAGACTCTTGTTCACAGTATGGTGACAAGAGAATCCTCTGGTTTAATTGAAGAGAAAAAGTTTAAAAGTTTTCTGCGGCCCAGGCTCTCAGAAGAGGAGCGTCTGCGTCGCAGAAACTTAAACTTATGCCTATATTGTGGGGGTTTAGGCCATTATCTGCAGACCTGTGAGTTGCGCAAGCCAAAGTGTGGTGACGAGTCTTGCCCTCTGTCCAAGTTGAGTCATGATACAAGACCTACTCCTGTCTCTACTGTGGCAGAGGTACTTGTCACACAACCCACACACAAAAGCTCTCTGTCCTATAATTGGGGTCCTTGGGCAAGGGAGCCCCATTATAGATTCAGGAATCAAAAGAGAATGTTTCTCTCCTCTCTTGAGGTTCCTGTGGAAGCGGAGTTGCAAGTCCCTGGAGTGGTGCCCGTAGCTCAGGGTCCTGGAGTGGTGCCCGTAGCCCAGGGTCCTGGAGTGGTGCCCGTAGCCCAGGGTCCTGGAGTGGTGCCCGTAGCCCAGGGTCCTGGAGTGGTGCCCGTAGCCCAGGGTCCTGGAGTGGTGCCCGTAGCCCAGGGTCCTGGAGTGGTGCCCGTAGCCCAGGGTCCTGGAGTGGTGCCCGTAGCCCAGGGTCCTGGAGTGGTGCCCGTAGCCCAGGGTCCTGGAGTGGTGCCCGTAGCCCAGGGTCCTGGAGTGGTGCCCGTAGCCCAGGGTCCTGGAGCGGTGCCCGATGCCCAGAGTGCTGGAGCGGTACCCGATGCCCAGAGTGCTGGAGCGGTACCCGATGCCCAGAGTGCTGGAGCGGTACCCGATGCCCAGAGTGCTGGAGCGGTACCCGATGCCCAGAGTGCTGGAGCGGTACCCGATGCCCAGAGTGCTGGAGCGGTACCCGATGCCCAGAGTGCTGGAGCGGTACCCGATGCCCAGAGTGCTGGAGCGGTACCCGATGCCCAGAGTGCTGGAGCGGTACCCGATGCCCAGAGTGCTGGAGCGGTACCCGATGCCCAGAGTGCTGGAGCGGTACCCGATACCCAAGTTTATAGAGGGAAATCAAATATTGTAGCTCAGGTTTCCATACCAGAAGGGGTCTCAGAAGCTGTTACCCCAGGTAGGGACTTGAGGAGCGCAACCCCAGAAAGGGTATCTAAAATCATTGTTCTTGAAGGGAACTCGAGAAGCAAAACCCCAGAAGGGATCTTTGAAGTAATATCCCCAAGTGGGGTCTCGAGAGACGCAGCCCCAAAGAAGGGTCTAGAAGTCGCTTCCCCAGGAAAGAACTTAAGAAGCATAGCATTAGTGGAGGATCTGAACGTTATTGCTTCAGCAAAAGTCCCGGAAGTCATAGTCACGAAAGGACTTTCGATAATTATCGACTCAGAGAGGGAGGCCGGTGGCCCGATCCCAGTCAGGGAGGCCAACGGCCCGGTCCCAGTAAAAGAATCCGAGGTGCTGACCCCAGCGGGGTTCCCGGAGGCCACTGCCCCAGCGGGGTTCCCGGAGGCCACTGCCCCAGCGGGGTTCCCGGAGGCCACTGCCCCAGCGGGGTTCCCGGAGGCCACTGCCCTAGCGGGGTTCCCGGAGGCCACTGCCCTAGCGGGGTTCCCGGAGGCCACTGCCCTAGCGGGGTTCCCGGAGGCCACTGCCCCAGCGGGGTTCCCGGAGGCCACTGCCCCGGGTGGGGTTCAGGAAGTCACTGCCCCGGGTGGGGTTCAGGAAGTCACTGCCCCGGGTGGGGTTCAGAAAGTCACTGCCCCGGGTGGGGTTCAGAAAGTCACTGCCCCGGGTGGGGTTCAGAAAGTCACTGCCCCGGGTGGGGTTCAGAAAGTCACTGCCCCGTGTGGGGTTCAGAAAGTCACTGCCCCGTGTGGGGTTCAGAAAGTCTCAGCCCCGGGTGGGGTTCAGAGAGTCTCAGCCTCGAGTAAGGTCAATAGTGACCAGGTCCTAGCAAAGCACTCCAGTCAGTCAGATGAAAAGGAAACAGATCCTGACTCTGATATTTCAACATCCATAACCTTTGATGGGGACTTCGCCCAATTTTTGGCGCTTTTCAAACACTATTACACTATTATGTTGTCTAGACCATTTCTGGGCATCACTTCAGAAAACCTTGGGCTCTATCTGATTTATTCTTTTAGAGGAGAGCCTTCTGAGTGGGCAACCAGCCTAATGAAAGCTGAAGATCCCATTCTTCAGGATCCCCAAGCATTCTGTGATGCAATTGTTAAAAGATACGGTTCCAAAGAAATTGGTTCAGGTTCCTCTAAGTCACCCGTCTTGTCTGCTGAGAGTCCACCAAATACTGTAAACTCGGCACAAGAGTCCCAGCCCGTTGCTTTGACTGCAGGATGTGCTTTTCTGACTTCTTCTTCTAATAATAGTACTTTACCAGAAAGTTCAGCTCCCAAGGGTAAGAGACCTGTCTCTGATTTGAACGCAGCCTTGCTGGGTGGTACCATCAGTTCAGACAATGTTTGGGGAATTACCTTGGTCAGACCTAAAGAGCTTTGTAAAAAGAAGAAGAAGAAAAAGAAATAATTTTTGACTCTTGCCTTGATAAAAAAAAAAGAGAGATTTTTTTTTTTTTTCCTTGTCTTGTGTCCAGTGGCCACCATCAAGGGGAGGGCACTGTTATAAGTTGTTGCTACAGCTTGTTTTTTGTTTTCTTGTCTGTTAGACCAGTGTGTCAGGTTTTTTTTTTTTTTTTTTTTTTGTATCCCTTGTTCTGGATAGTCTGAATATTGGGGTCTTTTGACCCCTCCTCAAGGGGGGGGTAATGTTGTGAGCCACGGCTGTGGCTCATTCCTGTTTTGCATTTTTGTTGGGTATTTCATGTTTATTGGTTGTCTTGCATGCCAGGATTTCCTGTTGCTCTGTTTTGGTATGCTCTTGTCTGCTGCCGCTGGTTAGTCTGTGTGATTGCAGCTTGTTCCATGTGTTCAGCCTCACCTGGCTGCTGATTGCATTTTGTCAGTTGGAATCATGCAGTGGGCCAGCTGCTCTGGATTGTTTAATTAGGACTCTCTGTTAAAAGCACTCCCAGGACTCCTCACAGACGCCGGTGATAGCTTCCTGTTTGCCTGATTCTGCTGCAGAGAGAGTTCCCAGTCCCGGTCTGTTTGTTTGTTCCTGTTCTCAGTGATCCTGTACTCGGAAGTTACCAGCTGTTCCTGGAGTCTGATCGAGCACCTTTAACATCTGGTGGTGTTCGTGAGTCGCGGCGCAGCCGTGTGTTGCGGCTTGTCCGCTATTTTTTATTATTTTGTTTATATTGTGTTCTGGAGCTTTG
Source organism: Pseudophryne corroboree (assembly GCF_028390025.1). Taxonomy (NCBI): domain Eukaryota; kingdom Metazoa; phylum Chordata; class Amphibia; order Anura; family Myobatrachidae; genus Pseudophryne; species Pseudophryne corroboree. Next base: position 131,170,261 of record NC_086451.1, read on the forward strand.
CGGAGGATTCCGCTTCCACAAGATCCACTCTGGTGTCCAGCGGTGCCGGATAGGAGTGTCGGATCAGTGGATCTTTGGTTGTCCTTTTCCCTGGCGGCTAGTCCGCACATACCTTTTGATTTAGTTAAGTTAGCTTGTAACCCCTGGCTTGGTTGCTTAGTCAGAGGGCCCCTTGTTATCACCCTGTCTCGGACTTCCCCTTGTCTCCCATTAAGACCTGCGGGGGCATCGGGGTTGGGCAGACATAATCCGCCCTTCGAACGCGGCTGCCATGGGCTCAAGCAACCATAGTCTCGCAGGGGATTTCTGATAACACGGGCGAGACAACGGAGTTAGGGTGCCAGGGGTTACTAGGCTTTCCAGCTCCCACAACCTGTATTTCATTCCTGTACTCAGATCTCTGCCATAAGATCTTCTCCAGTCTGGAGTACAGGAATCGTAACACTACCTTTCTACGTCACATTACTGCGCTACCTTCCCACACCATCATCCTGCATTACCTTCCCACACCACATTACTGCGCTACCTTCCCACACCACCGCACTGCGCTACCTTCCCACACCACATTACTGCGCAACCTTCCCACACCACATTACTGCACTACCTTCCCACACTACTGCACTGCACTACCTTCTCACACCATATTACTGCGCAACCTTCCCACACCACATTACTGCGCTACCTTCCCACACCACATTACTGCGCTACCTTCCCACACCACATTACTATGCTATCTTTCCTCACTTATTCAATGCGTTACATTCCCACACCACCATACTGCGCTACCTTCTCACATCACATTACTGCACTCCCTTCCCGCACCACATAACTGCACTACCTTCCCGCACCACATTACTGCGCTACCTTCCCACACCACATTACTGCGCTACCTTCCCACACCACATTTCTGCGCTAACCTCCCATACCACATTACTGCGCTACCTTCCCACACCACATTACTGCGCTACCTTCCCACACCACATTACTATGCTATCTTTCCTCACTTATTCAATGCGTTACATTCCCACACCACCATACTGCGCTTCCTTCTCACATCACATTACTGCACTCCCTTCCCGCACCACATAACTGCACTACCTTCCCGCACCACATTACTGCGCTACCTTCCCACACCACATTACTGCGTTACCTTCCCACACCACATTACTGTGCTACCTTTCCAAGCCACATTACTGCGTTACCATCCCACACCATCATACTGCGCTACTTTCTCACACCACATTACTGCGCTACCTTCCCACACCACACTACTGCGATAACCTCCCACACCACAATACTGCGCTGACTTCACACACCACATTACTGCACTACCCTCTCACACCATCATACTGTGCTACCCTCCCACACCACATTACTGTGCTACCTCCCCGCACCACCATACTGCACTATCTTCCTGCTCCACATTACTGCGCTACCTTCCCACATCACCATACTGCGATATCTTCCCACACCACATTTCTGCGCTAACCTCCCACACCACATTACTGCGCCACCTTCATACACTACATTACTGCGCTACCTACCCACACATTACTGCACTACCTTCCCACACCACCGCACTGCGCTACCTTCCCACACCACGTTATTGCGCAAGCTTCTCACACCACATTAATGCGCTAACCTCCCATATATTACTGTGCTACATTCCCACACCACATTACTGTGCTACCTTCCCACACCACTTTACAGTGCTACCTTCTCACACCACCATACTGCGCTACCTTCCCAAACCACATTACTGCGCAACCTTCCCACACCACATTACTGCGCTAATCTCCCATATATTACTGTGCAACCTTCCCACACCACATTACTGCACTAACCTCCCACACATTACTGTGCTACATTCCCACATTCCCACAGCACATTACTGCGCTACCATCCCACATCACATTACTACACTACCTCCCCGCACCACATTACTGCGCTACCTTCCCGCACTACATTACTGCGCTACCTCCCACACCACATTACTGTGCTACTTTCACACACCACAATAATGCGCTACCTACCTACACCACATTACTGCGCTACCTTCCCACACCAGCATACTGTGCTACCGTCGCACACTACATTACTGCGCTACCTCCATGCACCACCGTACTGTGCTATCTTCCTGCACCACATTACTGCGCTACCTTCCCTCACCACAATACCTCGCTACCTTCCCACACCACATTACTGCCTTACATTTCCACACCACCGTACTGCGCTACCTTCCAGCACCACATTACTGCGCTACCTTCCAACATCGCCATGCTGCGCTGCCTTCCCACAACACATTTATGCGCTAACCTCCCACACCACATTACTGCGCTACCTTCCAACATATTACTGCACTATCTTACCACACCACCGCACTGCGCTACCTTCCCTCACTACATTACTGCGCAACCTTCCCACACCACATTACTGCGCTAACCTCCCACACCACATTACTGCGCTACCTTTCCACACCGCATTACTGCACTACCTTCCTGCATCACTTTACTGTGCTACCTTCCCGCACCACATTACTGCGCTACCTTCGAACACCACATTACTGCACTACCTTCCCACACCATATTACTGCGCTACTATCCCACACACCATACTGTGCTACCTTCCCACACCATCATTCTGTGCTACCTTCCCACACCACATTCATGCGCTACTTTCCCACACCACCGTGCTGCGCTACCTTCCCACACCACATCACTTCGCATCCTTCCCACACCACAATTCTGCGCTACTTTCCCACATCAGATTACTGCGCTACCTTCCCGCACCACATTACTGAGTTACCTTCCCACACTACTTTACTGCGATAGCTTCCCTCACTAATTCACTGCGTTACATTCCCACACCACCATAATGCGCTACCTTCCCACATCACATTACTGCACTTTCATACCTCACCACATTACTGCACTACCAACCCACACCACATTACTACGCTACCTTCCCACACCACATTACTGCGCTACCTTCCCACACCACATTACTGCGCTACCTTCCTACGCCACGTTACTGCGCTACCTTCCCACACCATCATCCTGCGTTACCTTCCCACACCATATTACTGCGCTACCTTCACACACCACCGCACTGCGCTACCTTCCCACACATTACTGCGCTAATCTCCCATATATTACTGTGCAACCTTTCCACACCACATTACTGCACTAACCTCCCACACATTACTGTGCTACATTCCCACAGCACATTACTGCGCTACCATCCCACATCACGTTACTACACTACCTCCCCGCACTACATTACTGCGCTACCTCCCACACCACATTACTGCGCTACTTTCACACACCACAATAATGCGCTACCTACCTACACCACATTACTGCACTACCTTCCCACACCAGCATACTGTGCTACCGTCGCACACTACATTACTGCGCTACCTCCATGCACCACCGTACTGTGCTATCTTTCTGCACCACATTACTGCGCTACCTTCCCACACCACAATACCTCGCTACCTTCCCACACCACATTACTGCCTTACCTTTCCACACCACCGTACTGCGCTACCTTCCAGCACCACATTACTGCTCTACCTTCCAACATCGCCATGCTGCGCTGCCTTCCCACAACACATTTATGCGCTAACCTCCCACACCACATTACTGCGCTACCTTCACACACCACATTACTGCGCTACCTTCCCACATATTACTGCACTATCTTACCACACCACCGCACTGCGCTACCTTCCCACACCACATTACTGCGCAACCTTCCCACACCACATTACTGCGCTAAACTCCCACACCACATTACTGCGCTACCTTCACACACCACATTACTGCGCTACCTTCCCACATATTACTGCACTATCTTACCACACCACCGCACTGCGCTACCTTCCCACACCACATTACTGCGCAACCTTCCCACACCACATTACTGCGCTAAACTCCCACACCACATTACTGCGCTACCTTTCCACACCGCATTACTGCACTACCTTCCTGCACCACATTACTGTGCTACCTTCCCGCACCACATTACTGCGCTACCTTCCAACACCACATTACTGCACTACCTTCCCACACCATATTACTGTGCTACTATCCCACACACCATACTGTGCTACCTTCCCACACCATCATACTGTGCTACCTTCCCACACAACATTCATGCGCTACCTTCCCACACCACCGTGCTGCGCTACCCACACCACATTACTTCGCATCCTTCCCACACCACAATTCTGCGCTACTTTCCCACACCACATTACTGCACTACCTTCCCGCACCACATTACTGCGCTACCTGGTCACACGCCATACTGCGCTACCTACCCACACCACATTACTGAGTTACCTTCCCACACCACTTTACTGCGATAGCTTCCCTCACTAATTCACTGCGTTACATTCCCACACCATCATAATGCGCTACCTTCCCACATCACATTACTGCACTACCAACCCACACCACATTACTACGCTACCTTCCCACACCACATTACTACGCTACCTTCCCGCACCACATTACTGCGCTACCTTCCCGCACCACATTACTGCGCTACCTTCCCGCACCACATTACTGCGCTACCTTCCCACACCACATTACTGCGCTACCTTCCTACGCCACATTACTGCGCTACCTTCCCACACCATCATCCTGCGCTACCTACCCACACCACATTACTGTGCTACATTCCCACACCACCATACTGTGCTACCTTTCCACACCATCATACTGCGCTACCTTCCAACACCACATTACTGCGCAACCTTCCCACACCACATTACTGCGCTACCTCCCACACCACATTACTGCACTACTTTCACACACCACATTACTGTGCTACCTTCCCACACCACATTACTGTGCTACCTTCCCACACCACCATACTGTGCTACCTTCCCACACCATCATACTGCGCTACCTTCCCACACCACATTACTGCGCAACCTTCCCACACCACATTACTGTGCTACCTCCCACACCACATTACTGCGCTACTTTCACACACCACATTACTGCGCTACCTTCCCACACCACATTACTGTGCTACCTTCCCACACCACCATACTGCGCAACCTTCCCACACCACATTTACTGCGCTACCTCCCACACCACATTACTGCGCTACCTTCCCACACCACATTACTGCGCTACCTTCCCACACCACATTACTGCGCTACCTTCCCACACCACCGTACTGCGCTACCTTCCAGCACCACATTACTTCGCTACCTTCCCACATCACCATACTGCGCTACCTTCCTACATCACCATACTGTGCTACCTTCCCACACCACATTACTGAGTTACCTTCCCACACCACATTACTGCAATAGCTTCCCTCACTAATTCACTGCGTTACATTTCCACACCACCATAATGCGCTACCTTCCCACGTCACATTACTGCACTCCCTTCCCTCACCACATTACTGCACTACCAACCCGCACCACATTACTACGCTACCTTCCTGCACCACATTACTGCGCTACCTTCCCGCTCATTACTGCGCTACCTTCCCACACCACATTACTGCGCTACCTTCCTACGCCACATTACTGTGCTACCTTCCCAAACCATCATCCTGCGCTACCTTCCCACACCACATTACTGCGCTACCTTCCCACACCACTGCACTGCGCTACCTTCCCACACCACATTACTGCGCAACCTTCCCACACCACATTACTGCGCTACCTACCACACCACATACATGCGCTACCTTCCCACACCATCATACTGCGCTACCTTCCCACACCACCATACCTCGCTACCTTCCCACACCATTGTACTGCGCTACCTTCACACACCACATTAATGCGCTACCTTCCCACACCACATTAATGCACTACCTTCCCACACCACTGCACTGCGCTACCTTCCCACACCACTGCACTGCGCAGCCTTCCCACACCACTGCACTGCGCTACCTTCCCACACCACATACATGCGCTACCTTCCCACATCATCATACTGCGCTACCTTCCTACACCACATTTCTGCGCAACCTTCCCACACCACCGCACTGCGCTACCTTCCCACACCACATTACTGCGCTAACCTCCCATACCACATTACTACGCTAACCTCCCACACCACATTACTGTGCTACCTTCACACACCACATTACTGTGCTACTTTCCCACACCACATTACTGCAAAACCTTTCCACACCATCATATTGTGCAGCGTGCTTTGTGCTACCTTCCCACACCACATTTCTGCGCTACCTTCCCACACCACTGCACTGCGCTACCTTCCCACACCACATTACTGCGCAACCTTCCCGCACCACATTACTACGCTACCTACCACACCACATTACTGTTTTACTTTCACACACCACATTACTGCGCTACCCTCCTACACCACATTACTGCACTACCTTCCCACACCAGCATACTGTGCTACCTTCCCACACCACATTACAGCCCTACCTCCCCGCACCACCGTACTGTGCTATCTTCCTGCACCACATTACTGCGCTACCTTCCCACACCACCATACCTCGCTACCTTCCCACACCATTGTACTGCGCTACCTTCACACACCACATTACTGCGCTACCTTCCCACACCATCGTACTGCGCTACCTTCCAGCACCACATTACTTCGCTACCTTCCCACATCACCATACTGCGCTACCTTCCCACATCACCATACCGCGCTACCTTCCCACATCACAATACTGCGCTACCTTCCCACACGACATTACTGCGCTACCTTTCCACACCACATTACTGCACTACCTTCCCACACCACCGTACTGCACTGCCTGTCCACTCACTATAACTACACTACATCACTACACTACCTACCTACACTACATTACTATAATGCTCCGAACACACATTACATAACAGCATAAACTCCCCACACTACGGGGTCTATTCATGAAGCAGTGAAAAGAGTAGATAAGTTAGCCTGAGGAAAAGTTGCCCATGGCAACCAATCAGCTGCATCGTACAGTAGTTGTATAGTATGCAAATTATAAATGTTACTTCAATGCTGATTTTTTGCCATGAGCAACTTCTCCAATGGCTCACTTCTCCACACTTTTCACTGCTTCATGAATAGACCCTTACATCACTGCAGTACACTACACTAACCCACCCTCTCATTACATGAAATCATACCCTACACAGGCAGTTACTTGGAAGGAGTATTTCTCTTCCCCTTTACTTGGGTTCCTGGTTTCATGCACAGAAGCTCCGCCTCTGGAGAATCAGCATAAAGAGGACAGGCTCAGATAAGACAGGGGGCAAGGAGGGGCGTGCCTGAGGATGGAGATGGGTGGAACAGAAGAAAAGAAGGAGGCAGCTGGGGAAGTATAGGAACAAGAAACAAGAGGAGGTGCAGGCCTGGTCCTAGAAGTGGGAGGGGCTATCTGGATGTCTCTGCCTACTCACTCAAAATGCAGCAGCAGCAGCAGCAGGACGTTCCATTGCTTTGGGAGGGACCCGCCACCTCATACCAGCATGTTCACCAGCAGAGCTGAACAGCAGGTAGTTAGAGGTGGGGGAAGAGGTGTTGATGTCAGAGGGGGCGAGGCCTAGGATGCTGCAGGCTACAGTAGAAGGAAACATTTGTTTCCTATCTACAGCAGCACAGAGATCTGCAAATGATGTGGGCCTATTCTGGAGAGTAGGCCTGGAGCTGTAGCTCCATCAGTCCCATTGTTAATCCAGCCATGGCTGTGTGCCTGGTATTTTTTTCCCATCAAGTTCACTACTTAAAGCGAGAACAAATGTTCCTCTTGTACACAGAAAATGTTGCTGTAAATGCTGCCACCAAAATCGTTCACAGATCACTAAAGGAAGAACACCAATGGCAATAGCGATGAGTGTGGGCAGTAATGACAGGTACAGCAACTGAATTTAGACAGTAGTTCTTTCAAAATAAGCCTTTCCTCTGTGTGATGACACTCCTTCTCAATAATTTCCCAATTTCCCACTGCTATCACAATTTTAACATTTGTGAGATGATTATGTGCAGTGGCGTCACTAGGGATGTGTGGAAACACACTAGGTGGCACCACCTGAGGGAATGACAACAAAAGCCGCACTCACAAGGGCCTATATCTCGGTGGTGGACAGGCTTGAGTTAGTGATTAAATAATCACTCCCGCCATTCGCTGCCTCCATGATAGTAGTATCTAAATTCCCTTTGTGGAGAGGACCTTTCCCATAATGCACTTGGTCAACGTCACCAACTATTTGGAATAGTAATCTGTGGCGAGCATAGCCGAGCGAGACACTGGGCCCAAGGCACGGTGAGCAAAGCTAGCCCGCAAGGGTACAATGCAGCATGAATAACACAAAATACCATACAACAAATGGAGATTGGAGAAAACATAAACATGCTTTAAGGGCAGAAGAGAACTTCCGCCCTCATCTGATGTCACATCCAGGTCCTTTCTACGAAAGAAAAAATAGTCTCAACCCCTTCAAGACATAAATCTAGTCCGTATTTCTCCTTTCCCAGAATGCTGAGCATGATGAAGTCAGTCACAGCGCGTGACATCGCCACACACGCTGGGTGTCTGGGAGGAGTACAGTAAGAGAGAGGAGCCGCACACCTTGGTGTTCTCCAGCTGGCACAGATATGAACCCACCACTCAACGGAGTTCAAAACAGAGACACTGGGGAGTCGAGGGAGACCAGGACACAGCTGGAAATCCACTATGCGGGAGCATAGGCCAGGCACAGAGACAGGGAGGAGTCTATGGAGCTCCAAAACCTGACCTTTGGGAAACACGAGTTAAAAGAGTGGTCCATTGTAGGATAAGGCCCCTTAATCAATCCTGCACTTCATGTGTAACAAATAAAGTCCACATCATTAAAGGGTTGGGTACCGACGCCGAGGGCCTGGCATAGAGATGGCCGGCGGAGGGTGGGGGTGTTTAGCGGGCCCAACAACAAGACACAGATTCTATTCCCACATTATGGGTACACCCACAAGTGGGAATAGTGCCTGCTAGTTTGCGTGCCGACTGTCGGGATTCTAAGGGGGCGGGATGTAGGGGGAGGTATTGTGACCGGCTATGTCCTCACCGCCGGTCACATAACTACATCCCTCATAAAACGCCCTATAACTGGAAAGTAGATGTCTCACTATTTTTCATGCTTGTTCTTCCCAGTGATGATTTACTAAATTAATATGGATAAACTGAGCCTTGCAGTTTTGAGAGCAAAATCTCCAAACCAGATAGTATAGCTTCTTTACAGTTGAGACAGAGTTTATTTATTGGGTTCCTCTTTACCAAAACAGAGATTCATGTTTCTGAAAAATTTGGAAATTTTAACTATGCTTTGGCATTGTGCCCTGCATACTTGAACCTGTTTTCATTAAAATGTGCTGCCTAGTAGGCAGGTAAGCCAAGCAGCCAGCCCCACCATGACCTGTAAGCATAATATAGTTGTACTGCTCTACTATACTTCCCAGAATGCATTGTGAGTCTGGTCTGTTGCTTAGATGTATTGGCTAGGTTCAGGCTCTATCCAGGGGCAGCAGAGTAGCATCCAAGGATGCATTCCAGCACAACATAAAAAATATATATTCAGCTCCCACAGGAAGCAAGTGATATCAACAGCCACTGACCACCTTAGCAGTCACTTTACTAGTTACATCTTTCCAGTGTTGGGTAGCATCCATTTGTACCTCCAGAATCTTTGTGGCTTAGATTCAGCAATTTTCAAGAAACATTCAAAAGTTACTGTGAATCTTCCATTCCATCACATCCCAAAAGTGTTCTATTAGAATAAGAGCTAGTGACTTTGAAAGGCTGTGCGTCATCCTGCTGGAAATAGTAATCAGAAGAAAGGGCAGACTTCTATCATAAAGTGATGCACATGGTCATCATCAATATTCAGATAGGTTGTGACATTTAAACAATGCTCATCATGGTTGATTCATGTTGATTACAACAAATTCTGAAACAACCATCTGAATACTGCAACAGAAATCATGATTCATCAGACCTAGTAACATATTTTCCAATCTTCAAACGTCTAGTGTTGGTGAGGCTGAGCCCATTGTAACATATAATTTGATGGCAGATGAGAACCAATTTTCCCATCTAGTCTGCCCTTTTAGGGTTAGGGCATAGTGTTGGATTAGGGGTTTGATTAGAGTATTAGTATTAGACTATTAGGGTAAGGGTTGGGGTGTGTTAGGGTAGTGTCAAGGCTTGGGTTTGTTTGTGGATCCGGACTAGGGATTGCCAAGGGACTGGAGCATGGAAGACTGGGTGGGAAGCTAGGCAGCTTGATGTAGGACTTCTCCATACAGGACAAGGAGTGGAAGTGGATAAATCAGGTCTGTGGTAACTGTAGTGCTGGAAGGTGGAGCAGTGCCAATTACACGGGATTGCTGAGTTTTGGAGTAATGCCATCTATTTAAGCTTAGGCACTAGGAGATGGAGCAGAACCAGCTGCACAGGTTTGCCAGGATGCAGAGCAGTATTGGCTACTTAAATTTTGATGCTGTTATGTGGAACAGGGCCAGCTTCTCAGGATTATTGGGTTGTGACCAGTTTCTTAGGCTCAGGTACTGGAGTGCGGAGCAGTACCATTTTCTCAGGATTACTAGGCTGCGACCAGTTACGTAGACTTAGATACCAGGTTGCAGAGCAGAACCGACTATACAGGATTGCTTGCTGGAGTCAGTGGGTGCTAAGGTATTAGCTGAACAGGAGTCAATGAGCAAGCTGCTGGACAGAGAAATACTCAGCAGAGGTCACAGCTGGTCTTTAAACAAAGCAATGACAACAGGAAGTGCCACATAAGGATCTTTATACCCCTTGGTCTCAGATGATTGGCTGTTCACCAGTGATGCAACTTCCTACTTCATTTGTGCTCCTGCATTCACATGACATGAACTAAGATGGTGGCGCCCAGCGCCTAGAATGGCGGGAACTTTGTGGGGTACATGCTGGGGAGTATGGGGAGCAGCGATGACAGTGACAGCATCACAGTACTCCACACAGGAGAGCTTACATAACCTCTGCAAACAAGCACACAAGTAGTTACCAGCTAGTCTGTGATCATTGCTGCAATCTGAAATCTACGAAAGTGCACAATCAACCTGGAGAAAGTGCTGCAGCAGTAACAGTGTCTTAAGGTGCATACACACAGTGCATGTAACCTTACGATTTTGACTATACAGTCAAAATCGTAAGGAAAGTTAGTGCAAATCGCACCATGTGTATACAGCTTGTGGTACCAATGCACGCTCACGTGGGGTCGGTATCGCAAGAAAAGATACACTGTGCAGGCAAGTCAATCTTGACTATATTGTGTACAATCTACAGTAGTACAAACTATAGTAAAAATTGTCACTTAGTCAAAATCTCACTGTCAAAAATCTCAAGTAAAGATAATCAATATCGGTGGTTCAGGGCTCCGGGGAGTTCGGGGGAAATTGCAAAATCGGAGATAGGCAATATCTCACCGTGTGTATGCACCTTAACACAGAAGGTATAGCAGCTTGGAAGCTGTAGTCTGTATGGAACTGATGGGCCCTACGCATGTGGCGATAACGATGATCGATATGAACGATATATTTCAAAAATGAAAAATAAATCGGTCAGTGTGTATGCATCAACGATGAACGATACGTAGCCCCGCAATAGTTCATCGTTGATCTATCCTCGTTTATACATGCAAGTCAATTTGGACGATATAGATGTATGTACTCTCATATTGTCCAAAGTGCCCATCGATATCGTCCAGTGTGTAGGCAAAAATCATTGGTGAAAAAAACCGACCATCGATAATATCGTTGGTTGATACAATTGCTAACATTTGGTGTGTAGAGCCCTTTAAAGTAAGGCTGAGATAAACCCTAAAAACACTGCAGGACATGAGGTAAAACACAAAGAAATCAATTAGCACATGAATGAAATAAATCTGGATCGTGACAGGAAGTAGGATTAATTGTGACCATGCTTTCATCTTCACAGCATATTTTGTATTCCATATGTGACTTGAAGAGTACGACCCTAATGTTCTCCATATTTTATGTTCTTCTCATTGACCAGATCAGAACACAATAAAAGATTTATGCTAACATTAAATAGTCAACTTAGTCCAGAATCCATCCTGCACAATTCCTGTTATTAGTAGACTCATAATCACGGCATGTAGAGGTCCAGAATTCATCCTGCACATCAGAGCCTGTCCCTACGTGTGATTATAAGTACATCCCTGTGGCACATAGGGGCTGATTCAGCATCAGCCGCGATTGTGCTGAAATCGCTATTAGGTGATTTCAGCACATGTGCACATGCCGGTGCGTGCATGTGCAAGGTCCTAAACTGCGATCGCATGCGTGTCCGAACCATTTGTGGGGCGGGACACGGCGGCTGCGTGACATCACATGCAGCTGATGCGACCCAAAAAACGACGGACCTCCATCTGCCTTCACAAGGCTGCAAAAGCAGGGAAACCTAATCATGCGAGCACATCGCTGTTTAGTGTTGCACTCGCATTTTTAGCAGGGGGTGGGAGGACCCGGCATGCAGGGCAGACTGTGCAAGACAATAATTCCATGATCTAAATGGTCTGGACAACAACTAAACCGCTTGACTATGTGCCTAATTCAGTTTTGTACGTAAATGCAAATGCGATTCTCTAGGCCATGGAGCCGCTAATGTTAGCAAGTGATGTCGCCCAGGAATGAAAAGAGATGCCTACCAGAGCCGTCGCAAGCTCCTTCGCAATTGAGTACATATTAGCAGACTGTACACAATTACGGAGAACATCGAAGCTGAGGGTTGATCTGTGGCTATACAGACTGGCCATAGCCGTAGCAACTCAGATGCCATGTATATTGACATGTACAATCATGCAGCCATCAAAAAATACACACCCCGAAAATTACCATGACGTGTCTGCGTTTTTCCAATCACTCCCCTTAAACTCCCTGTTAACACTTCCAAACGGCCAGTTCCTGTCAATCACTCTGCGACAAAGTTCTCAGTGTGAGCGGGATCGCAGCGGCACCCTCACACATGCGTACTGTAACCTTAGCACATCATCAGCCATTGCGTAGAAATATAAATTAGGCCGTATGTCTGCATGTTTTTTCTATTGCTGCCACGTGATTTGATGATTAGATATCAGCAGTAATGAGCAGGTTAACAGATGTATCTATTAAAATAGCCATTGAGCATACAGTATGTATAATGATGAATTGCTTGTCAGTCCTGGAGGATTGTTGTTTATAAGCAAGTTGTATATAACTTTGCTAAACCTATTATTGGTAATTTGCCCAGATGGATAGTTACCAGCTGTCTCTATTTTCCATGTTTTGAAGATATATCCATGGACATTTTTGGCCATGGAAATGTCATGTAATTTTTAATTAAAGGAGTGTACACTACAACATGGGCCTGATTCTGAGGCCTGATGGACCTTTGTGCACAGACGCAAGTGGTGAGTTTTTTTCATACAGAGCATACGGCAATACATATTTACACTAGTGTATAGCTCCGTTTTGTGGGGGTTTTATGTTTTGTTTTGTTTTTAAGAACTTAATTGACGAGGGCATTAGAAGACACTTCTATATGCAGTAACCTTTTGGAAATGTAAATTTTCCCACATTTCAATACAGTATAGCTGATATATTATTGCACTTTCAAAAAAGAATTTCCAGCAGCTAACTAACCTTACAATTAACACAGCTATCAGTACCCCTTTACCAGCATAGTGCGATGGATTGCATAGACATACTGTATGCTGGCAATACCAAGTCCCAAATCTGCCACATAACAAAGTCCAATGCAAGTTTATCCCGAAAGAGCCCAAAATATTACCCTTTGTTTTCGAAGCTTGATGCAACAGATTTGGCTTAGACACAGAGCAAAACAGACCATTAACAGCAATATTCCACTGATATCTGTAAAATGTATATGAGTAACTGAACACTGTAATTCAAATGGAGTAATGAAATTGATTATGAACCATATAAATATAATAAGGACTTGTGGAAAGTTATTAAAACACACATATCAGAGGTGAATAACCACGAATGGGAGATAAGTAATATACTTCTATTGAGAAAACATTACCAAATGAGACATGCAAATGAAAGGACATGCAGGATCATATAAATGGAACACTAGAGACAGCAATCTCAGAACAGGGCTCTATGCCGCCATGTGTCAGCCCGCCCCTAGGGGTGACATCAGGATGTCACTCCTAGGGAGCAAGGTTGCCCATCCCAAGAAGTTAAGTACTGCTTGGAGCATCCTAAGGATGCTGCGGGAAGCTCCATAGGCTGCAGGGTGCCTGCCCTGAGTGACGCTTGGACACTATGGGCAGCTCTCAAGCAGTGATAATTGCTGCAGGGTGGCATCCTAAGCACTGTGCCAGCCCCATGTAGGTACCATGGGGTAGAAACAGTGCTACCCACAGGGCCCTATGGAATTAAAACTAGTCTTGCTGAAAACCAGGATAATAGATGAATATCATCGGCCACAGTGCAATTTATGAGCTTTGCCTATTTAAGAATGTCCCTTCCCACCCCTCTTCTGCTTCTCTGGTCATAGATATTCTCATATTTGCATGTGCTCATTTTAGGAACATACAAAAGGGCATACAGTATGTTTAACTCTTCATCAGCCTCTATGTGAGAAGCATGTCAATGGCTATCAGAAGGATCAAAGGTAGCAACTGTGGAGGAAAATATTTCTCTCCCTTGTATTCACCTATAGGTCACATGCAGTCAGAGATGTGATGTGTGCATCACCATGTGTGTTCTCCTGCAGTACCTCCATGAGTAATACAAGTGAAGACACTTGGAATATATCTAATGCAGCGGGCATAGGTGATGCAGTGGGCGGAGGTAAGATGCAGTGGGCAGAGGGACACATGCTGAGATGCAGTAGGCTTGCTGATCCTGTCTCATGATAGAAACACTCCCGTCTTTGATACAGTATTTTTGTGGAAACATTAACACCAACATTAGTTGAATTTGTATTCACCAGTCAATGGAATATAAAGTAAAATTTAAAAGATTTACCTTTCCTGCTATCTGCTTTGTGAAGGATTCCACTAGAGCTTCAACTCCGTAGTCTGTAAGGATTGAAGAGTTGTACAGGAAGTTGCTGTAGTCATATTCCTTTCCCATAATATTAAAGTTGTCTGGCATCAATGGATGCCAGTGATATAGCTGGTTGAACTCAACAGCAATCCGGTTACGGTACTGAAACTGTACCCCAAATAGCAATTCTGGATCAAATTTCAATTTTAAGAAATATCCACTGAGATGCTGAACATAGTCTTCTATTACAATCTTTATGGTCTCACCTGCATACAGCAAAACAAATAAATTATACAAAATGTTAATTATGGAAAGTTCCTTTTGGCATCTGGTTCCAATGCAGAATATGCTGCAATGTTGGTTTTTCTGTTCTTATAATAAACTCATATCTATGACATACACAGTATGGTTGTACCAATGAACATTTTTTATTTCTTTGGGTCAGTTCCTAGATTGGATCTAAAATGACAAAACTGTAAGCTGGAACAAATGTATATGTTACTATGGCTCTACATTTCTAAAATTATATGTAGTCTGGACAAGAAGCGATATGCTAAAAATATTTTACAATTAACTTTATCTATTTAGGCTTCTTGCGTTGCCATCAAATTTCTTTATACATGACGTAGAGGTTTCCTGTTCTGGAGAAGAAAAATCAATGAGGGTACATGCATGTTTTACTCATATAGTCATGGAATCAACAGTCTCTACTGTATGTCGACAGTAACAATCCTAGAATGCAGGTGCCTGCATGTCGACAAGGTTAACATACAAAGTAGCATCTTTACAGTTGTAAATCCGATCACTTTAACATGCAATACTTAGCATGTTAGTCTTGTCAGGATGCTAGCACCTGCATTCTGGAACCAAAATTGTCACAGTCAACATACTGTAGTGACTATTGATCCCACATACCAAATCCACTCATTCAATATTATATATATATATATATATATATATATATATATACATATACATATACATACACAGTGTGATAAAGGCTCTTTTTGATCCAAAATGTTGCTGTTCATGCAAATAAATGTGAGGGGTAAATTTGCTAAAGGGTGGTTTTGGTGTCTTGTTCATTTTGCCGTCAGTTTTGCAAACCAACCATTTCCTAAAATCAAAACTGATGACAAAAGGACCAAAAACCCAAGTTTACAACATCGAGGCAACTATCGAAATTTTTACATAGACAAGTATAGTACTGCAGATTTACCAATGACTAAGGTAAACCCACCCACACAACAGATCTGCCTTTGGCAAAAAAGTTTGGGTGAAGTTATAAAATAAAGAAACAGGTTACAAAATAAAACACGGGGTCCCCCCAAATCCATAACCAGCCTTGCAAAATAGGGGGGAAATCTACGTGGGGTACCGATTTTAAGTTAATTGATTTTCATAAATTATTGCACTAGGAGATGCCCTTGTATTCTTTATTTATTTCTGATTTTGGAGTATGCATGGTTCATATAAGATTAGCTGCTATTCTGTAATGAGGTGTTTACTATTTCTATCACCCTTTAATTTGGACTTATTTTGGACATATTGTTGTGTACATTATTATGGAAAAAAAAAATTTTTCTCAAGAGATTTTATTATCATTTAGCGCCGTGATATATAGCACCATAACAGAGCTCAAATGTGCCATGTGATGGCCCGCCCCCTGAGCACACAAAATCATGATGTTGCGTGCATGATGGTATTATGTTGTGCAGAGGGGATGGGGATGGCAATCCAAAGAACACTCCAGCCACCGCCGTTCTAGGCACACTACTAGGCAGAAGCAAAGACAGTAGGGCAGAGATGGCGCCCACCACAGAGCCCTGACCTCTGTTGAGTGGCACTGATCACACACCCTAGTTATGGCCCTGACTATACATATATGTATATGTGTATATATATATATATATATATATATATATATATATGTATATATGTATATATGTATATATGTATATGTATATATGTATATGTATATATATATATATATATATATATATATATATATATATATATATATATATATATATATATATATATATATATATATATATGAGTGTGTGTGTAACAATAGAAGTAGTGGCGCCAAAGGGGTCGTATCAACACTCAACTTTAAAACAAGCCCTTACAGAGTTCCATAGATGAACTTGATCATAAACATATAGTAACATGTTCATAATTTTTTTTTTTTATAAAAGCATAAACTCAAGAACCAGTGTCCATGAATATACAGAATCGATACGTTTAAAATTTGTCCGACAATTCAAACAGTACACTTGTATTGATGAGGAAAGACGTAGATATATCACTACAATCTCCTCCTTCTCCTTATTGTAGATTCGGAAGTAACATCAAGAAATAGATAACCAACGCGTTCGTCTTATTCCAAGACTTCATCAGGGGTAAATCTCATCTATTTGGTAAATATTGTCAGCGAAAAAATAAAACAACCAAACAATCATTCATGGACGTTTGAACATATCCACAACTTCACTGAAATGTAATGATGTGGCGTGAACCAGGCCTCGTGAGTTAACTTGAATCTGACATTCATATACTCGGGTATGGAAGGAATTCATATAGGTATAGAACCTGACCAGTTCGAACACATAAGGAACCCTCCAGTGCTGCAGTATTGAAAGCCGAGTGAGACTTCCATACCCGAGTATCTGAATGCCAGGTTATTAACTCACGAGGCCTGGTTCACGCCACATCATTAAGTTCCAGTGAAGTTGTGGATTTGTTTAAATGTCCATGAGTGATTTTTTGGTCGTTTTATGTCGCTGAATGTTGAATGTCAAAAAAGGCCCGCAATTTTTCGGGCCACTGACAGTATCTCCTGCACGCCCCTGTCATTTAAAAAAAAATTCTGCATCACCAAATTAATTGTATGTGCAAAACATGGGATGTGCTGGAATTTGCCCAGATGTAATGCACGCACAATATTGGTGGCGTTGTCAGATATCACAAATGCCCAGGAGAGTCTAAGTGGGGTAAGCCATTGTGCGATGATGTCCATCAGTTTCTGTAAGAGGTAGTCAGCGGTGTGCCTCTTATGGAAACCAGTGATACACAGCGTAGCCTGCCTAGGAACGAGTTGGCATTTGCGAAATGCTGCTACTGGTGCCGCTGCTGTTGTTGGTGCTGGAGGCAATAAATCTAACCAGTGGGCTGTCACAATAATGTAGTCCTTAGTTTGCCCTGCTCCACTTGTCCACATGTGGTGACAGGACCAGTGTACTTTTATTTTAACAGCAGCACCCCTGTATTTTTACAGCTTAAAGGACCAGTGTACTTTTATTTCTCTTACGTCCTAGAGGATACTGAGAATCCATTTAGTACCATGGGGTATAGATGGGTCCACTAGGAGCCTTGGGCACTTTAAGAATTTGATAGTGTGTGCTGGCTCCTCCCTCTATGCCCCTCCTACCAGACTCGGTTTAAAAAATGTGCCTGGAGAAGCCGATCACGTTGCTGGAAGCTCCTGAAGAGTTTTCTGCCTTTATTTTATCTGTTTGTTATTTTCAGGCAGGACTGGATGGCACCAGCCTGCCTGTTTCTTGGGACTTAGGGGGGATAATGGCCCAACCTCTTGAAGGATTAATGGTCTCATTCCCCGCTGACAGGACACTAGCTCCTGAGGGAACTATTCACACTCCCCACCACGGCATGAGGGTACGGAGACACATGGCTTCTACAAGGGGTGGATGACTCTCAGTACACAGTGCAGATGGACTGCTTCTGAGGGAGCGAACTGAGTCTAAGTACACTACGGGTGTATACAGTACCAGACTGGCATTACAGACTTAAAAGGCGACTGAATCAATTTTAAGCACTAAAATTACCTCAGCCACAATAAAAAAGCGGGAAGACCGTGCACCATTGAAGGGGCGGGGCTTCACTATGAGTGGATCCAGCAGCTCACCAGTGCCATATTCCCTCTGCAGTAGACACAGATGCTGACTGGCAGGGTCGCGCAGCTCCTCCGCAGAGACTCCAGATTACCTCAGCAGTACTAGGGGGTCATAGCAAGAAAGAAGCACTTACTAGTCTACTAAGTCCCCAATCTGGATACTTAGTCTGCGACCCGGCTAAGCTTGGCATTAGCAGTAAGGGCAGGGCCGTCTTTTCGTATGGGCTCAATGGGCTCTTGCCCAAGGGCCCCAGGAGTATAAGGGCCCTAGGCTGATAGCTAAGGGTCTCCTCTTTCCAGGGATACCAGATTTTTGAAAATCGGCCCTGGGGAACCGGAGATATCTGACTTGAAAGCAGTGGTCCCCGTCCAAGCCTGTTAATCGCTCTTCCCAGCTAGATAACTTCGATTCTGTCTGACTTAGAGTTTTTCTGACGGTGTACTCCAAAAACTGGGACTTTCCCCTTTCGGTGGACACTGGCAGTTTGTCTCTACTGTGCCCAGAACCAGAAATATCAGCCTTTCAGCAGCCGATTCCTGCTCCAACTCCACACGCCTAATATGCAGTTTTAGATTTTCGTTGCTGGATTGCTCTGTCTCCTGAACTCTGACCCCTAAGTCCCCGGAACGTCCTGACAGGTGGGACTCTCTAGTTTATTATCCCATTCAAATCTAAGAAATATATTTTCAGGAACTGGAGATATCTGCAGTCAAGCAAGCTGCCCTCCCACCGGAAAATGATAAATATTAAGCCCACTCCACTATCCACCCCTCACGTACGTATTAAACACCCCCTACCACCCTGGAAGTCATGTACCAGGGCTTTGTCATTCAGCCCAATGCCCCCTTCTACCGTTTATCTCCATCTGTGCAGTAAAGGAGTAATTAGAGAAATTACTGCTCCAGGTCCTACATGCTGAGCTGAAGATAGAACACCCACTACCGCCCGCAGGGCATCAAAGCTGCCGCTGATAGCACCCCCCACCCCTACCGCAGGAGGATGGGTAGGGGGCCCAGTGCATTGCTGTGCCCAGGGGCCTACAATGCTGTTAAGATGGCCCTGAGTAAGGGCGCTGTGTGCTGGCTCCAGGCTATCTCTGCATCTCTCTTGTAGGGCTCTTTGTGGGTTAATTGTGCACTTAACCTTTACCTGTGTGTGTGTGTGTGTGTGTGCTGTCACTTTTACAGTATGTCAGACAATGGGTGTGTTTCATGTAAGGCACAGTGTTCCTCTTCTCCAGGGGGTTCACTACAGTGTACTCAGTGCAGTGTACTTTCCCAGGCTAGTGCGGCAGAGCCAGCTTGGCTGGATTCCATTAAGGGAATGATTTCCAATTTTTCTACTAAGTTGTCCTGTAATGAGAAAGAGACACAATACTTAAGAAAGTTGATGACTGAGTTTATGAACAAAGACTCAAACCAGCGTCTCAGTCCCCTACCATTTGTCCCAAAAAAGTCCTTTGGCTCATATCCTGCAGTCTGACTCTGATGATGAAGGGTCAAACATAGAGGAGGGGGAGGTGGACTCCGAGGTGGGGGAGGCTACTCTGTCACAGTGAATAGAGGCTCTCATAGAAGCTATCAGAGAAGTTCTGCATATCCCTGATAAGGTAACAGAGGACACTGAGGAATCTTATTTTAATATAAAAAAAGAAATCCTCAGCCACTGTTCCTGTGTCAGAGGAACTAAATACCCTTTTTGAAGAACCGTGGGTTAGGCCTGATAGGAAATTTCAAATCCCTAAAAGGTTGATTCAATCTTTTCCCTTTCCTCCTGAGGATAGGAAAAAATGGGAAAATCCACCGATAGTCGATGCATCAGTATCTAGGCTGTCACGTAAAATAGTATTACTTGTGTCGGGTGCAGCCTCCCTAAAATACACGTATGATTGTAGAATTGAGAATACACTTTGCCTCAGGGGGAGATTATTTTACTCCTGCAACATATACAGGACTCTGCAAATATTATGGTGGAAGCCATAAAAGAAATAGGATTGCTTAATGCACGCACCACTGCTATGGCAGTGTCAGCACGCAGAGGCTTATGGCTGCGCCAGTAGACTGCTGATGCGGATTCCAGGAAAGGTGTGGAAGGCCTACCATTCACAGGAGAACCCTTATTTGGAGATGAACTAGACAAATGGATCTCCAAAGCTGCGTAAGCGGCTACGTATCTTCCTACTGCAGCTCCCCCAGTCAGGAAGGCCTACTCAGGACCTAATCTATAGTCCTTTTGTACTGCCAAGCTTAAGGACAAAACCAGAGGTTCTTCTACAGCCACCAGAGGTGCTAGAGGTAAACCACGAAAACGAGCAACTGTTGGTTCACAGGAGCAGAGCTCAAGCTCTGCTTCCTCAAAGCCTTCAACATGACTGTGGGCCGCAATGCCTGGAGGACTGGCAGGTGGGAGCCCAACTAAAATTTTTCAGTCACAACTAGACAACATCATGCCAGGATCCCTGGGTCATAGATCTTACTTACCAAGTCTACAGACTGGAGTTTCAGGAGCTCCCACCTCACAGATTCTTCAAACAGGACGCAATTCAAAAACGGGTATGGACCCAGGTCATTGTTCCAGTTCCACCTCATCTGCAAAACAAGGGAAATTATTCCAACTTGTTTGAAGTCCCGAAGCCGGACGGTTCGGTAAGACTGATTTTGAACCTCAAGTCGTTGAACCCACGAGTGTTCAAATTCAAGATGGAGTCTCTGAGAGCGGTGATCTCAGGTCTAGAGGAGGGGGAATTCCTAGTGTTTCTGGATATCAAGGATGCGTACCTTCACATTCCGATCTGGCCGCCTCATCAGGCTTATCTATGGTTTGCACTGCAGTATTGCCACTACCAGTTCCAGGCCCTGCCGTTTGGTCTCTCCATGGCACCGAGAGTGTTCACCAAGGTGATGGGAGAGATGATGTTTCTACTCCGCAAACAGGGAGTGAACATAATTCCGTAGCTTGACGATATTCTGATAAAGGCTCCATCCAGGGAGCAGTTGTTGGACAGCCTTGGACTCTCAACCAAACTACTCCTGGGTCACGGGTGGATTCTGAACTTACCAAAATCTTACCTGGAACTGACGCAGAGGGTCTCCTTCCTGGGAATGATACTGGACACAGAGTCTCAGAGAGTGTTCCTTCCCTTGGAGAAGGCTATTGAAATCCAGTCGATGTCTCGGGCTGTCCTGAAGCCAACCCGGATCTCGGTGCATCTGTGCATTCATGTAGATATACGGTATGTGACTGCACTCATTCAAACAGGAAAGTTTTGGAGTGAAGCTGTACCTTGAGGTATCCAACCTCCTGAGATATATTTGCTGTGCGATGGTAAGCGCAACTCCTGTTGGGGTATAGATAAGAGGGGGTAGTGGATGTGGACTGACAGTGAAATGTCAGAGGACAAATGTATTGAGTGGCTAGTTTACAAAGGAATTGCTTTATTGGTATATGCTAATATCAATATTAGTTTGTAGTCAAATGGTTCATCAGGTAAGTCAACGGACTACCCTTTTGATGTATACCCTCCGTAATGGTATACCAGTGATTCTGTGTAGGGTGTATGTCAGGTTTACTTTCCAGTTAACCTTTACCATAGGATATATACCTATGTGCCCTAAGGTGTTTGTAGTTAATTATAAAGTGTCCCAGGGTTAGTGTGCGGCGTCCCGCTGTCTAGCCCTGCAATATGCTGAAGTGTGCTGCCTGCTGATGGGGAGAAGGTGGGCTTGTTGTATTCACTGCCGGTGCGCGTGTGATGCGCCTCCGGCTCAGCTTCCACCTCTCTGCTGCTGCTTGGTCTCTGTTCCCGGCCGCTGGTATCCAGGTGTGTCCCGCTGAGTCTCGCTCTCCGGATGTGCAGCCACCGATGCACTCCGTTGCTGGCAGGATAGTTTCCCTCACGCCACTTCCTGGTTCTGGGTCACGTGCTGCGGAATCCGCGATGTTGGTTTGCGATGTGTGCAGGTTTTTCTTGCCTCTCCTTCTCCAGCCAGGAGGGGGGTTTATTAAAGTGTCCTTTGTGTTACAATTCGAGTGGTTCAACGCGTTTCAACACTAGTTGTACCTTTTTCGAGGATTACGTGGTGTCTCCATTATCAGGTTTAAAGCCTTCCTGATTGGTGCTGGTCATTTTCGGGTTCTTGATCTCTATTGGTTCATGATTTTGTCAGTCAATTTTCTTAGCTTATCAGTGAGTATTGCACTGCACATGTGTTTTTCTCATTGTGAGGATGGTAATTGGATATATTTGTGTTTTTATGCACTTCACAGTTCAGTGTAGTGGTTGGGCAATATTTGTTTAGTATCTTGCCCAATTTTTATCTTACATTTGTATTGAAATGGGGAAATCTGTAATTCCTGCTGGGCTAAATGGCCATATGAATACAACAATACATGATTGAACTTAATACGGTATAGTGGAGGTTGAGTGGGATTCATATTTGTGTAAATGAGTTGAAATTGGAAAGGGGAGTGGAAATGCACATTATGGATGATACGGTATTGATTGTTATGGGAATAAAGTAAAATCTGAATGGCGCTGCAGTTGTCAAACTAGTAGATTACATTACAGCAGTAATGTTAAAATCAATGTTGAGCCCTTTAAGTATTAGAGTTTAATGTGTATATCCACTTCAGTTCTTCTCTGTTTATTTTCTTCACATAGTCTCCTCCCTGCCAGTTATGTGTTACTTGTTGGATGGCTATAAAGTTAAGATTTGAGGGATCTTGGTGGTGTTTTTCTTTGTACTGCAGCGACACACTATGATTGTTGCATCCTTTCTTGATGTTCTGTACGTGCTCAGCAATTCTTTTCCATAGGACCAGGTTCGATCCAAAGCCATGCCCCTGCCAGATGTTCTCTTCCTCCCACTTACTCATAAATAGGTTGGCATAGCTTGGAGCGAATCTAGTCCCCATGGCTGTGCATGTCTCTTGTTTGTAGTAATGGTTTTCGAACCAGGTTTAGTTGTGTTCTAAATTGAATTCTGTGGCTTTTACGATGAAGTCTATCTGCAGTGGGTGTAAAGTCTTGTCTTGTGAGAGATAGTGTTTTGTACTTCCAATGCCCTGTGAGTGTTTGATGATCATGTACAGCGAGGTTACTTCGCAAGTGACCAGAAACATATCTTCTGTCCAAGTTACGTCTTGTGTAGCAATTGTAAAATGTGTGTGGTGTCTCTAAGGTGTGATTTCTGTCTTGTTACGTGCTGCTGAAGAAAAAAGTGTATGTATCTGGAAAGATTTTATGTTAGAGAGTCAATCCCTGATATGATTGGTCTTCCTGGTGGGTGTACTATATCTATGTGAATTTTTGGTAGAAGACTGGAATGACCGGATATGTGGGATGGAGGAAATCAAATTCTTTTTTGATGATTATGCCCGTGGTTAGACCCTGTTGTAGTAGCTGTTGTAGTTCTTCTTTGTATATTTGTGTAGGATCTTGCTTCAGTTTGCAATGTGTTTGTGTCTCCGAAGAGTCTGTTTGCTTCAATGATATAGTCAGTCTTGTTCAAGAGAACTATCCCTCCCCCTTATCATGCTGGTTTCATGATCAGCATGTGGTTGTTTTTAAGTTCTTCAAGTGCGTCTTTTTCTGTTTTGTTGAGGTTCGTTTGCATTGTGTGTCTCCTATCTTATCCAAATCATTTACAACTAACTGTTTGAATGTATTTATGATATGTTCTTTCATGTGTTTTGGTTAAAATGTTGACACTGGCTTGTATTCTGTGTGTTTGAATGTAGAGGTTTGTTGTGTTGGGATATGTTGAACATTAGTTTTTGCAAAATATTTTTTGAGTCAGTTTTCTTGTGAATGCCTTGATATCCATGTATGTTTCAAACTTGTTCAATTTTTGCGTGGGGGAAAACTTGAGGCCCTTAATGAGGAGTGTCTTATGTTTGTCTTGTAGTTCAAAGGAACTCAGATTAAAGATTCCCTTTTGTTGTTGTGTGTTGTCTGTTGTGATGTTTGTTTTGTTTTTTTCTGGCCTCCCCTGCAGCCTTGTCTGGTTCCATGAGTTTTTTTGTGTGTTTTTGGTTTGTTCCATTGTTTGTTGAATGTTGGTGTCCTGCTGTCAGACTTGCGGTTTCTCTGATGGTTGTTAGTTCCATGTTTTGTGTTGTGCAGCCTTTCCCTAATGATTATCTAGCTGTTTCTTCGTATTCTAGATCTCCTATTTCGTGTATTGTAAAAGAGGATTCTGCTTCTTGAATACATGATGTGTCTGTGGTGTCTGAGTCTGTCTCTAGGTCTGAATTGCTGATTCGCACTGTTTTTGAATGTAAGACTGTCAAGTATTGTTGATATGTCAAGCTTTTGTTGGTTTCAGGATGTTTATATTTTTTTATTCCTTTTCTAGTGATGTGGTGTTTACTTATGTCCATTTTTTTCTTTTTATCCCCTGTTGATGTTTTCTTTGGTTGATATGTTTGTCTTGTCTTTATTTTTGCTGTACTTGTGGAGCCTTTTTTACTTTTGATGCCCCATCTGTCTCTAAGGAACATTTTATTTTTTCTTTCTATGATGGTGTCTACCCCTCTCTTTAATCTGGTTTGTGTTAGTGCCCCAATCTCTTTGTACCTCTGTTCTTGTTGGTTTGGTTCTAATGTGGCATGTATTGAAATTATATCTTGATCCAGTCTTTCTAGGTCTTTTTCGTGTTGCTCTATAATTAGGTGCATAAGTTGCAGGGAGCAATCCTTAAGGACTTTATTCCATTTGTTAAGGAATTCTCTATTTTCCCTGTTGTGAGTTAGTACCTTTCTAAATATTGAGGCCCTTTGGTACTGTATTCTGATCAATGTACCATTGTAGTGCAAACGTGTCCCATCATATCTTGGTTTCTTGTTTCAGTAGTTGTTCTAACTTAAGGATTTGTGTACAGAACTCTTGTCCCTTATTCAGTGAAGCTGAAGATTGGTAAAAGGTGGTAAAGGTTTGTTTTGCCCTATCTATTCTGGTGTTCCTGTGATCTAGGATTCCCATGTATGTAGCTTCTAATGAGTTGCACTCGGTTGGTGTGTTAAATAATGCCTATAGTCTAGGGTAGTGTAGTATATTGAAATGCAATGAAGAAAGAGATGGGGTGGGGATGAACGGTAGAATGTGCATGCGGTCACTATGGAGAAACTGTTGTAGATATAAGTTATGTGACTGCACTCATTCAAACAGGAAAGTCTTGGAGTGCAGCTGTACCTTGAGGTATCCAACCGCCTGAGATATATTTGTTTTGTGATGGTAAGCACAACTCCTGTTTGGGTATAGGTAAGAGGGGGTGGGAGATGTGGACTGACAGTGAGGTGTCAGAGGAAAAATGGATTGAGTGGCTAGTTTACAAATAAATTGCTTTATTGGTATATGCTAATATCAATATAAGTTTGTAGTCAAATGGTTCATCAGGTAAGTCATCGGACTACCCTTTTGATGTATACCCTCCGTAATGGTATACCAGTGATTCTGTGTAGGGTGTATGTCAGGTTTACTTTCCAGTTAACCTTTACCATTGGATATATACCTATGTGCCCTAAGGTGTTTGTAGTTAATTATAAAATGTCACAGGGTTAGTGTGCGGCATCCCGCTGTCTAGCCCTGCAATATGCTGAAGTGTAAGTCAATGGACTACCCTTTTGATGTATACCCTCCCATGGTATACCAGTGATTCTGTAGGGTGTATGTCAGGTTTACTTTCCAGTTAACCTTTACCATAGGATATATACCTATGTGCCCTAAGGTGTTTGTAGTTATGCATCTGTGCATTCGCCTTCTGATGAAAATGGTGGCCTCTTACGAGGCGCTTCAGTACTGAAGGTTTCATGCAAGGCCCTTCCAGCTGGATCTGTTGGACAAATGGTCTGCATCGCATCTTCACATGCACAAGAGGATCTGTCTGTCGCCAAAGGACAGAATCTCCCTTCTGTGGTGGTTACAGGCTTCTAAACTCATCGAGGGTCGGAGGTTCGGTGGTTTGGGATTCAGAATTGGATTCTGGTAACCACAGACGCAAGCCTCAGAGGTTGGGGAGCAGTCACCCAGGGGGCTCAGTTTCAAGGAAGATGGTCAAGTTGGGAAGTCATCCTTCCAATAAACATCTTGGAACTCAGCGCAATCTACAACACCCTTCTGCAGGCCTCATATCTTCAGAATCAGGCCATTCAGGTCCAGTAGGACAGTGTAACAGCGGTAATGTACATAAACCGACAGGGTGGAAGTAAAAGCAGAGCAGCAATGTCAGAGGTGTCAAGAATTCTCCTCTGGGCAGAAAAACATGCCATGGCGTTGTCGGCGGTTTTCATTAAGGGAGTAGACAACTGGGAAGCAGACTTCCTCAGCAGACACCGGGGGAGTGGGGTCTCCACCCGGAGGTGATCCGGTGGTTGACATCTTGGTAGGGATATCCACAGATCGGCATGATAGCATCTCAACTCAACAAGAAGCTCAAGCGGTATTGTTACAGGTCGAGAGACCCACAAGCAGTGCGGTAGACGATCTGACAACTCCGTGGGTCTACCAGCTGGTGTACGTGTTTCCTCCACTTCCTCCGATACCAAGAATTCTAAAAAGAATAAAAAGGGAAAAGGTTCAAGCAATCTTCATTGCTCCAGACTGGCCTCAAAGGGCCTGGTGCGTGGATCTTCTCGAGATGCTGATAGAAGATCCGTGGCCTCTACTTCTTGCGAAGAGCTTCTGCAACAGGGCCCGTTGGTCTATCAAGACTTACCGTGACTATGTTTAACGGTATGGAAGTTGAACAGCTGATTCTAGCCAGGAGAGGGATTCCTGAAAAGGTCATCCTAACTATGATCCAAGCCAGGAAGGGGGTAACGTCTAAACATTACCACCGTATATGAAGAAGTTTGTCTCTTGGTGTGAGAGCAGACAATATTCTGAGGTGGAATTTCATCTGGGACATCTCCTGCTTTTTCTGCAGTCGGGAGTGGATATGGGCCTACGCCTAGGCTCTATTAAAATCCAGATTTCGGCTTTGTCTATTTTCTTTCAGAAACAATTGGCTTCTCTCCCTGAGGTCCAGACGTTCTTGAAAGGTGTTCTGCACATCCAACCTCCCTTTGTGCCTCCCACGGCACCTTGGGATCTAAATTTGGTGCTGCAGTTCCTCCAATCAGACTGGTTTGAACCGTTACAGGAGGTTGATGTAAAGTACCTTACGTGGAAGACCGTCACACTGTTTGCATTGGCTTCTGCAAGACGTCTGTCGGAGCTAGGGGCGTCATCTCACAAGAGTCCCTACTTAATTTTCCATGAGGACAGAGCTGAACTCAGAACTCGTCAGCAATTTTTTCCTAAGGTGGTGTCTGCTTTTCACATCAACCAATCTATTGTGGTTCCGGCTGTGATGGACACATTGGCTACTTCAAAGTCTTTGGATGTTGTGAGAGCTTTGAAGGTGTATGTAAAGAGAATAGCTCATCACAAAAAATCTGACTCGCTGTTCGTCCTCTATGATCCCAATAAAATTGAGTTTCCGGCTTCAAAGCAGTCTATCACATGCTGGATCAGGCTCACTATCCAGCATGCTTATTCCACGGCAGGATTGGTGGTTCCAAATTCTATACAAGCCCACTCTACTAGGTTGATGGGTTCTTCTTGGGCGGCTACCCGGGGTGTCTCGGCATTACAGCTCTACTTGGTCAGGTTCGAACACGTTTGCTAAGTTTTACAAGTTCTATACTTTGGCCTCTGAGGACCTTCAGTTTGGTCAATCAGTTCTGCAGGAACCTCAGCACTCTCCCACCCGGTTTGGGAGCTTTGGTACTTCCCCATGGTACTAAATGGATTCCCAGTATCCTCTAGGACATAAGAGAAAATAGGATCTTGATTACCTACCAGTAAATCCTTTTCTCATAGACCTTAGAGGATACTGGTCGCCCGCCCGGTGCTTCGTTCTTCCTGCACGGTTACTTGGTCAAATATTCTGGTTTGTTCAGCTGTTGCTGTTCGTGTTTCACGTTTGGTTAGCATGGCTTTCCTATTGTTCTGTGTGCTGGTTCGTAATCTCACCACTTTCCTTATCTATCCTTCTCTCAAAGTATGTCTGTCTCCTCGGGCACAGTTTCCTAGAATGAGTCTGGTAGGAGGGGCATAGAGGGAGAAGCCAGCGCACACTATCAAATTCTTTTTGTGTAAACTGTTTTTATTAGTCAAAGCAGTATTCAAAAACATTACAGAAACATTTTCAAAAAACAAAGGACAAAAGACAAAAGAAGGGCATACAGAAATGTCGCGTAACATATATCCATCAGTACCCCCCACGTCAAGCGCCCTTGGCCAAAGTATATCTGTCTGCATTTCTGTCATCATAAAAACTTATAAGTGAAGAGCATAATATCAAAACAGCATCAATGAATGGGAAAGAGGAAGAAAAGAGAGAAGAGAAGAGGAAAAGAGGATAAGCAAGGGAAGAATAGAGTGGGTAGGGTCAGGTGTGACAGTCTGCATGGTGCGGGTAGACTATTTGGGGAGTGTGTGGGCAGTACCGGATCTTGCCACGGGCAAGCAGTACTTTTGCCCGGGGCGCCGCCTTCCGGAGGGCGCCGGCGCCCTCCGGAGGGCGCCGCACCGTGGCAAGATCCGCCACTGTGCCCTCTGCAGTGCCCCCCGCTGTGCCCGCCGCTGGTCCCCCGCTTTGAAGGGAACCAGACGCTAAGCGTCTAGTTTCCCTTCATGGAG
Organism: Pseudophryne corroboree; assembly: GCF_028390025.1. Lineage (NCBI taxonomy): Eukaryota > Metazoa > Chordata > Amphibia > Anura > Myobatrachidae > Pseudophryne > Pseudophryne corroboree. Next base: position 131,199,900 of record NC_086451.1, read on the forward strand.
AGGACTGTGCTGTGCGGTGCGCGATGACGTCATCGCGCACCGCACAGCAAAGGTCCTCTCAATGAAGGGAAACTAGACGAAGCGTCTAGTTTCCCTTCATGGAGAGGACCTTTGCTGTGCGGTGCGCGATGACGTCATCGCGCACCGCACAGCACAGTGGCAGAGACACTAGGGGTCATAATTGACCTCTAGTGTCTATGATGTGCTATGGGAGAGACGTAATGACGTCTCTCCCATAGATCCGACGACAGACACATCCATCCGAGTCCAGGAGAAGAGCGGCGCCGGCGGAGGAGGAGGTCTGGAATCAGGAGCGGGGATTGTAAGTATACTTTTATTTTTTTTTTTATTTTTTTCAGCTGCGCTACAGGGGGAACAAATGGGGGCGTAACTGACCACGCCCCCATATGAAGCCACGCCCCCATTTTTGCCCGGGGCGCCACAAGGGCAAGATCCGGCCCTGTGTGTGGGCGATCTCCACCAATCCTAAGTCTGGACCACAGTACAGGAACAACATTGTCAGAGTATGGGTATAAATAATGGTGTACATATGAATATGGGCCCGTATACCAATATGAGGGGGGTTATATCGCAATATAGGACCTATACTGCAATGTGTCTTTAAAGTCGTACCAGGGAAACCAAATAGCTATGAAGCTAACCGTTTTCCCAGATGAGAAGGAAACCAAGTCTTCCATGTCCAAAAAGTGATCAATCTTTGTGAACCACATTTTAATTGAGGGTGGAGAGGTAGATCTCCAAAGAATTGGGATTACCGCTTTAGCAGCGTTGCAAAGGTGTCTTAACAGGGAATGTTTGTAGGAGTGTGATCCTGCGGGAGTATGATTAAGGAGCCAGAAATCTGGGTCTCTCGGGATTTCGTCACCTACTATCTGTTCGGTGCATTTAAATACTTCTGCCCAGAATGGAGTTATAAGAGGGCAATCCCACCAAATGTGTATAAAACTCCCTGGGGCATTTTTGCATCTCCAACACATATTTGAAAGAAAAGGGAACATTCTATTGAGGGCACGAGGGGTCCTATACCACCTATATATAAGTTTATAAAGGGTTTCTAGTGTCGAAATGCATAAAGAACTCGCCTGAGCGTTCTTGAACACGGATTCCCAGTTTATTTGAGTAGGTAGCCCCGACAATTCCCTTTCCCAGGAAGCCAAGAAGGTAGGAGGTTGTGGGAAGAAATTTTCCATAATCAACGTATAAATTTGAGAAATAGTATGTGTGGGTGAGCTGGGGGAGATACATAGTCTCTCAAATCCAGTGAGGTCCCTAGTTATGTCAGAGAAGTTCTTGGGAGATGATATAAAATGGTGGACCTGCAGGAACCTCCAAAACTCAGCACTGTGTAGGTTCCAAGAGGACTGAACATCTGAAAAAGAGCGCGCCCTACCCGAGCTCACCAGCTGACCGACTCGAAAGATCCCAGCTTCCGCCCATGGGGCGAAAGCAGTCCCTTGAAGGCCAGGGGTAAATTCGGAGTTATAGAGAAAAGAGGTTAAGGGGGACCGTTTGGAGGATATATAACTCTGGGATCTCAACTTGGCCCATAATCTGAGCGTGGGAGCGACCGTGGGATGTGATACCTTCGGGAGGGTAGGGAGCCAAGGTGCAATCTCTATATAATATGGGAGACAGCCCTCCTCTAGGAGGACCCATTGTTTGCGATCCTTGGCACGTGTCCATTCCAGTATCCTATTCAGGTGTATTGCGTGGTAATAGTTAGGGATATGTGGGAGTTGTTGCCCCCCTTGATGTTTTCTCCTGAACAAAATATCATGTTTGAATCTAGGTGTATTACCACCCCATACGAATGTTCGGATAAGCCTCTGGACATCTCGGAGCCATAGTAGGGGGATGTGTATCGGAAGGGTCTGGAGAAAGAATAAAATCCTGGGGAGGGCATTCATTTTAACTACGTTGATCCTTCCGAACCAGGACAATCTCAGCTTTTTCCACAACAGGAAGTCTAAACGTAGCCTAGACAGTAAGGGTTTAAAATTTAGGGAGAACACTTTGGATAAGTCATTGGTCAATAACACCCCCAAATATTTTAGTTTATGATCGTGCCAGGTGAAGGGGAAGGCTTGTTTCAGGCTTTCTACTATAGCAGGAGGTGCAGTTAAGGTCATGGCAATAGATTTGGAATAATTTATTTTGAAGTTAGAGAGGACTCCAAACCTCTCAAACTCCACCATTAGGTTTGGCAGAGAGGTGACCGGATTCGTGATTATTGCGAGTAGATCATCGGCATATAATGCCAGTTTGTATTCGGTTCCCCTCACTAACAAGCCCGAAATATTTGGGTTAGCCCTAATGCTTCGGGCTAGTGCTTCCATGCAGAGGACAAAGAGCAATGGGGATAGCGGGCATCCCTGTCGCGTACCGTTGAGAATTGGAAAGGGGTCAGAAAGGGTGCCATTAATCTTAATTTTGGCGGATGGGGAGGTATAGAGGGATAGGATTCTGTGGAGACAGATGTTACCAAGTCCCAGATGTCTCAATATTCTGGTCATAAAATCCCAGTCCACTCTGTCAAAAGCTTTTTCTGCATCGGTTGACAGTAGGATAGATGGGGATGAGAGCTGACCTGCATAGTGAATCATGCTGAGCACTTTGGTGGTATTGTCCCTGGCTTCCCGGCCTAAAACAAACCCAGCTTGATCTCCGTGTATCAAGCCAGGCAATAGTAGTTTAAGGCGGTTTGCAATCAATTTAGCGAAAAGCTTTATATCAATATTTAATAGGGAGATTGGGCGGTAGCTGGAGCAAAGACTGGGGTCTTTACCCTCTTTGGGTAGAACTGCGATATGGGCTTCGAGAGATTGTGGGGAGAAGGGCGATTGGTCAGATATAGTATTAAAGGCTCTTGTAAGTATGGGGATTAATTTCTCTTTAAAAGCTTTGTAATATGCAATAGTATATCCATCAGGGCCGGGACTCTGGCCATTAGGAGAGGATTCAATAACTCTCTGGACCTCCTCAGTAGAAAAAGGGGCATCCAGCTCTTCTATTTCTGTTGCGGTCAGTGTGGGGAAATGTAAGGTCTTTAAATAGTCAACTATGGCTTTTTGATGGGACGACCTGTCAAGTCTGCCGGTTGGGCCGGAGAGGTTATACAGAGTAGAGTAATATGTCTTGAAGGCCCTGGCTATGTGAGATGTCTGGTGTTGGGGTTGGCCATGATTGTCTTTAATTGTATGAATGAAAGTAAGAGCACGTTGTTCTCTAAGTGCTTTGGCCAATAATTTTCCAGGCTTGTTGCCCCATTGATAGTATCTGCTACGGCACTTCCGATAAGAAAACTTGACTCTATCTGAGAGTAACTTATTCAGAGCCGCCCTAGCAGTTTCGAGATCGGCGTAGTGTTGTGGGGTTTGGGATTTTTTATGTAGAAGTTCTAGAGATTGTATTTTAGACAGTAAATCTTCTCTGAGTTTCTCCCTCTGCTTTTTGCGAAAGGATCCTATTTGAACACAGACCCCCCTGATAACACATTTGTGTGCTTCCCACACTGAGACTTTGGAGATGTCATCTAAGTCAATGGTATCAATATAGGAGTCCAAAGCGTTATCAATTCGGGACTTACATTCTGCATCTTGTAAGAAAGTGGCGTTGAAACGCCAAGACCATTGGCGATGTGCGTTGGGAGGTAAGCGTATGGTGAGGTTGACTGGGGCATGGTCGGACCATACAATCTGACCTATAGAGGCATCAGACAGAAGGTGTAAGTGTCGGTGACTCAAAAATAAATAATCGATCCTAGAATATGTCTGGTGTGAGAAATAGGTGTAATCTATATCAGTGGGGTGTGTCAATCTCCAAGTGTCGATCAGCTGGTGGTCAAGCAGAGCACGCCTCATTCCCCTATGCTCCCTTTCTGGCTTGCTGGAGATCTTTTTAGAGTTGTCCTGGCGAGGATCCAGGGTCCAATTCAGATCGCCTCCCATCACCACCACCCCCTCCAATAGAGGTTCCGCGTCTTCTAGAATTGAGGATAGATAGGCGGGTTGTTTAGCGTTGGGGGCATATATGTTTAAAAAAGAGAAACGTTGGCCATGTATGTCGCATTTCACCAGCAACCCCCTACCTTCAGCTATTCTGTGGGAGGCTACATTGAGGACAGGCAGATGGCGGGCAAGTAGAATGGCTACACCCAGTGTTTTACCAGCCGAATTATTGGACAGGAAAACATGCGGGTAATAGTGGCATTTTAGGGACGGAGCGTGTCCCATCTTGAAGTGTGTTTCCTGAATAAAAGCAATGTCTATTTTCTCGTCTCTAAGCCATTTAAGAAGTTTAGACCTTTTTTCAGGGACATTCAACCCCTTGACGTTAAGGGTAGTAACGTGTAAATCACTCACCCCCATTGTCAGTCAGATCCAATCGTTTCAGGATAGTCTTCTCTTCGGCAGACCCTGGGAAAGGTGAGGGAAAGATAGCAGGGGGGAGAGGTAGGAAAAAAGAAGGAGCAAAGAAATAGACAGAAAAAGCTGCGGCGGGGGAATCTCCGCCAAAAAATACTTTAACATTAAACATGAGTGGTATTACTACAAGAACTGCTGCAAGAAGGACAGGAGCGGAATCCTGCCGACTCCCAGTCCAAAGAAACAGGGGATGCAGCATATTGGGGTCCTGTGGGGGGTTCAGGACAGCGACCACTCCCAAAATAGAAACTCGTTAAATATACGGTATCACCGAGGTGTGCACTAGGCATATGTGAAACATGAAAAATAGAGCATACAAATATATAAGTACATGTATTGGAATAAGAGCGCACAGACAAACCTCCAGTCATCAAGCCGGGTTTCAATAGACTTTAGTGTCTGTACGCTGTCATCCACCCATGTAAACAAAGACAACAAGAAATAAAAAGGAAAAGAGAAAATACAAGTAAAAACAGAAACCGATCACATTGGTGAACAATACATTGCACTATGAAAAGATAGAAAAACTCAATGTATAACATATTCGGCAAGTAAATTTACATCCACTCGGGACGAGGTATCACACTCAAGGAGGCTTCAAAAGTTGAGGGCCAGGAGTGGATCCCCGCATCCGCGGGGAGCGAACCTGCTGCCACGCGTCTTCTGGAGGGAGTACAACAGGTAAGTCCGGAAGGTGGTGAAAGGCGTCCCAGTCAGGAACCGGGGGGATACCTAAAATCGTGAAGAAAGCCTGTAAATCCGACGGTCTAGAAAGACTCGCAATTTTGCCGCCATGAGAGACCTGAAGGGAGAATGGAAAGCCCCATCTGTATTTCAGCCCGAGCTTCCTGAGAGAGTCTGTGAGAGGTTTCAAGGCGCGACGTTGTTGTAAGGTTGACCAGGCAAGGTCAGGGAATATCTGAATCTTGTCGCCTTGAAATTCAATGTTGTCTAGTAGACGAGCCGACCTCATTATATCCTCTTTTTGGGCGTAATAGTGTAGCCTACAAATCACGTCCCGTGGTCTGTCGGAGGGTAAGCCTCGAGGGCGAAGGGCTCTGTGAGCTCTATCAAATATGATGTCTTTATTCGGATCCAGATCAATAAGTTCCCCGAATATCTTAGATAAGGCGTGTACCAGGTCTGTTTGCTGGACGCTCTCCGGCAGGCCCCTGACTCTAATATTATTCCGCCGGCCGCGATTATCCATGTCCTCTATGCGCGACTTTAAGAAGGAGATATCGTCCCGTTGGTGAGATAGGACTTCCCGGAATTTAGTCAAAGAGTCCACAGTAGACGATTCATGGCGTTCCAGGACATCGACTCGAGTCGCGATTTGAGACATATCTTGTCGGAGCGCTGTCACTTCCTGAGTGATGGTGGATAGTAGACGGGTCTCCAATGCGGAGAAGTCTTGTTTCGTGGGAAGTGATCGTACATGAGACAATATTTCACTTATCTCCGCCGATAAGGAGAGGAGAGGGCCTGTGAGGGCTCCGGAGGCCCAGGGGAGGTCATGTCGTCCACCGGGTCGTGTACACTCGAGAAGGTCGGGACGTTAGTAGAAGCAGAGAGGGTCGAGGTTGGAGAGGTTAGGAACTGACGTAGATCTGATGAACGTCGATTCGCGGTGGGAGGAATCTCGTCCGGCTTAGTCTTGGCCTTCTTTTTTTTCTTTATCCCTTTCACCAAGAGATCGGTCTTTAGATAGAGCAGATTAGAATTACACTTTCACATTTCCTCGGCATTATGTAGTATGAGGGCCGTCATCGTGCAAGAACCCCCCTCGTTGTCTTAGGGTGGCATCAGGCAGGCATGCACGAGGCTAGGGGCCCATGTTTTCACTTGTTATGGTGGTGCCTCTGATATATCTCGATCGGGGTGTATATACAGGACCCCAGGCCACCGATTAAGGAGTTGGCCAGCTATTTTAAAGAGTAATTAAATGGATGGATGGATGGGTGGGTGGATGGATAGATGGGTGGGGGGAAAGCTGTGATTGTTTTTGTAGTATTTTATAGTGTGAGCAAGCCTATATAGCCCAGCTTTGTGGATCTCCCTTTTTCTTTTTTTTTTTTTTTTCCTTTTTTTCCTGTGCGGTGCTGCAGCCACAGTGAAAGCACAGCACAGTGCCTCTCACTGAACTCAAGATGGCCGCCGGGCGTCCTCCGTCCTCCTCCCGTCTGCCGAGTTGCCGGGTCCCCGTCACTGTGGAAGCCGGAGGCAGGGAGAGAACGACTAGCCGCAGCAAGCGGCCGGCGGCAGGTGGGTGTTTGTTGTTCTTCCTGACGTTCGCGGCCCGATCAGCGGGTCCCGGAGCCGTCTCCGGCCTACTGCTAAAATCGAGACCCCGGCTTCTTCCGACCCCGCAGGCCGCAATCCGCGGGAGCAGTTAAAACTGCTCCCCGATTCCGTGGTACCTCAGGGGTCTCAGCTGGGGGGCACCAGGAGGGCAGTAGATGAAGTGGGGTGGCCTAGTAGGTGTGGACACAAGGGGAATAGATGATTTGGGCTATGGGTCTAAGGAGCTCTTTTCCAGCACGTCTGCCTCCTTCAGACCCCAGACCACGCCCCCACTATCAAATTCTTAAAGTGCCCAAGGCTCCTAGTGGACCCATCTATACCCCATGGTACTAAATGGATTCCCAGTATTCTCTATGGACTACGAGAAAAGGATTTACCGGTAGGTAATTAAAATCCTATTTTTAATAGCAGCACCCCTGTATTTATACAGCATACAGAACCAGTGTACTTTTATTTTAACAGGAGTACCCTTGTATTTTTACAGCATACAGGACCAGTGTACTTTAATTTTAACAGCAGCACCCCTGTATTTTTACAGCATACAGTACCAGTGTACTTTTATTTTAACATCATCACCCCTGTATTTTTATAGCATACAAGACAGGGACAGTGTACATTTATTTTCACTGCACCCCTGAATTTTTACAGCCAGCACACCTGTATTTTCACTGCATACAGGAGAACAGTACCCTTGCCCCATGTACAACACAGTGACAGCCAGGACAGCAACACCCATGTACAGCTGCAGGACCCCTAACAGCACATGAAACACCAGTGACAGCCAGGACAGCACCCCTCACATCACAGGGACACCACAGTGACAGGAACAGCACCCCTACAGAGCACACACAGACCTCACCGACGCCACCACCCACAGAGACAGAGCTCTGTCTCCCTCACTCTCCAAGTCCGGAGTGAAAATGGTGGCGACTCGCGGCTGTTTATATGGAATCCAAAACCTGTGAGATTCCGACAGTGGGATGATGACGTTTTGCCTCGTTCTAGTTTCAGAGTCTGGCGGGAAGTCGCAAGCCAGACTCAGATCCAGGCTCGGAGCATGAATTTTGAGGGGGGTGCAGTTCTCTGCGAACCGAACATGCTCATCTCTACCTGAAAGAAATTATATTGCTCCCGTAGAGCCCTGATCTCAACATCATTGAGATGTCTGGGATTACATGAAGAGACAGAAGGATTTGAGCAATCCTACTTCCACAGAAGATCTGTGGTTAGTTATCCAAGACATTTGGAACAGCCTCCCTGCCAAGTTCCTTCACAAACTGTGTGTAAGTGTACCTAGAAGAATTGATGCTGTTTTGAAGACAAAGAGTGATTAGATTTAGATATTGAAATATTGATTTGATTCAGATTTATATTCCGTTCATTCACTTTGCATTTTGTTAAATGATAAAAATAAAGAAGATCTGTGGTTAGTTCTGCAAGATGTTTGGAAAAGTCTCCCTGTCGAGGTAATTCAAAAACTGTGTGCGAGTGTACCTAGAAGAATTTATGCTGTTTTGAAGGCAAAGGGTGGTCACACCAAACATTGATTTGATTTAGATTTCTCTTCTGTTCATTCACTTTGCATTTTGTTAATAGCTAAAAATATATATGTATATAGGGTTGTGGTCAATGGTCAACAATAAGAATGTCGGCATTCATAATGCCAACACTACATTGTAATCAGCTATGATGTTAAAATGAGGATATTAGGGTTAGACTGTGGGCGGGAGGGTTGAGCTGGGTATACACTACTAAATGACAATTTGTTGTTTTCAGCAAAATTGGAATAACAAAACGTCCACATCATCTAGTGTGTATGCACTATTGCACGCTCTCATGTGTTTTTCATCACATCTTCTCATGTGCCTGCAGTGCAGGCAGATCATAAGATATCTTTACAACAGCATTCTCCTGTATGTGGCCACTGAACGATGCTCGGTCACGCAATACATCATTTAGTGTGTAATGCAGTCCAACATATCGTTCCGTTGGTCATGCCATTGGCCACAATCGTCTAGGGTGTACCCATCATCAGGGTTAGGCTGCGGGGGGAGATAAGGGACAGGCTGCATACAGGTAGGTAGGAGTTATGCACTACTGGGAGGATTAGGGAACAGCAGATAATCAGAGGTCTGAGTCTGACCCAGAAGTCACATGAGATATATAGATATATATAGATATATATATAGATATATAGATATATATACCAATGCAGGTGTCCCTAAAAGCAAGGAACAGGCGGCACTCCTCCGGACTTTGTACAAAGGAAAGCTGGTGCTTTATTCAAACGACGTTTCAAGGCCCACTGGCCTTTTCATCAGATTGCACCTGATGAAAAGGCCAGTGGGCCTTGAAACGTCGTTTGAATAAAGCACCAGCTTTCCTTTGTACAAAGTCCAGAGGAGTGCCTCCTGTTCCTTGCTTTTAGGGACACCTGCATTGGTCTATTGTTTTCTAGGAAGGCACCCTGGCCCATATATTGGACATCCCAGAGAGCCCTTTCTGTGACTGTGTATGTATGTATATATATATATATATATATATATATATATATATATATATATATATATATATATATATATATATATATATATATATATATATATGTTAGATAGATAAATATATATTTATTTATATATATATATATATATATATAGCGTCCAGTGTAACTTCCGGCACTCTCTTAAAAGGTGACAACTTGCTGAGGTGCCTTCCTCATGGAGAAGTGATTCCCATCAGATAATGAAGCGAGGTAAGCAGGCGGCACTCATCAGACTGTATAAACGTGGTTACTTTATTGGCTAAAGGCCTTTAGCCAATAAAGTAACCACGTTTATACAGTCTGATGAGTGCCGCCTGCTTACCTCGCTTCATTATATATATATATATATATATATACATATATACATACACATACACACACACACACACACACACACACACACACACACACACACACACACACACACAGTATATATTATGCACAGATAGATAGACAGACGACAGACAAACAGATAGAGTGCCTTACTTCTCTAGAACAGGAAACCTCTAAGTCATGTGTAAAGAGATTTGAGGGTGAAGCAGGAAGCATAAAAAAGATAAAGTTAATGGGGGGAAAACTGCAATATACTGTAGTTCTTAACAAGACTACAGTACATATAATTTAAATTATGCTGAAGCATGTCAACATAAAATATTTACACAAATATATGAGTAACAAGAAAGCATTTGATATTTTGTGAACTTAGATCATCAATAAAAATTACGCTTGATATATAAGTCTGGTATAATTCAATATGAATTAAGATGCGCCCAGCAAAATGGCTGGGAAATGGGTGCACAGTGACGGTCCGTCTAGTTTGCATAGAGTTGCATGCTTACTCTCATATGTAAACTCCCTATTACAGTCCAATTTTCAACCACTTTTGAACCAAAACTGATTAATATTTTTGGCTTTTCTCCCTAAATACTGTTGGGTTTATCCTAATCTATAGCTTACATATATAAAAAGCATGAGGGAATATCAGGACCTTTGAATTATATATTATAGCTACAGTATATTACCTGTGGCACTTTGGTGTGTATTATTATTACAGAAAATTACTGGGAGTGGTCCTAGAAATGCACTCTATTGCAGAAAACACAGCACTGTTCCCCTTATAAACACGCAATGACTCGTGAAGACTGCCAAGTTTGCTGGTGTAGACTTGAAGTGCTCTTGTTAAGTGTAAATGGTCATTTACCACTTTGTGCTTCAAGGAACACCCCAAACAATGTGCCCCTCTAACGGTCAACATATCGTCTAGTGTACCCAGCTTAAGTCTACTGAGCAGTGCAAATCCAGAGGTTCCATCTGCTCCGTAACAGACCTCCACTCTGCGTGGTCTATAATTGTATTGTGTGCAATAGTAATGAGGCCAACCTTGCGCTTTCTAAATCAGATGGGCTGCAAGTTTCAGACACACAAAGTACACCCAACACTTTGAAAACTGACAGAGAAAAAAAAAATGGTCTGAAACTAGCGCTGTCCAGAATATGGATCTAACAATCTGGACATACATATAACACCCACTAAGACGGAGGAGTATGTACACAGCCCATCTGATTTAGAAAGCGCAAGGTTGACCTCATTACTATTGCATTCGGTATTTCATTTAAACATCCAGGTGTCAATCTTGCTGTTTTGTTGCTAAAATTGAATACTAGTCATGTTTAAACATAGGAAAATAAGACGTGATCGTTTACATGATTTATTTGAAGGGGTTGATAATCCTACTGATATTAAAGATCACGATTTAGATAGTGCTATGAGGAAGATAGAGAAACTATTACTGAAAGAGGGTAATTTTTGGTGGGGAAATAGCCACATTAGAACAGCATATTAAGGAAGGTCTTATTCCTAGAGGTCTCCGGCTAGAGAAGATTCCCTCCTTTGATATAGAAACGGATAGTTTTAAAAAAGAGTGGTACAAAACACTTGATATGTGTTCCATTAAATTAATGGAACTTATTATTAAAGAAAAGAAAAATAATCTCATCACTATTGAACAAGAGATTGAAACAATGAAAACACTCATAAGACCTTATGCAGAACAAAAAGAGTATAAGAAATTAGAAGAACGGACTCATATTAGAGTAGAAAAAAATGAAAAGGATTTAATGTTTAAGAAACAGAAAAAGTACCATAGGGATAAAAGATTTTGCGGAGAATAATATTCATCCACCAAAGAAAGGTTTGGTGGATTCGGATTCTCTAAAAGTGAGAGATGAATCCCAATCCTATCCTAACGGGAACAAATTAAATCGTCCCGTTAGAAATGTATTTCAATCGAGAGACAATAGGAAACGATATGAACCAAATGCAGGTGTTTACGAACAGAGGAATATATCCCCCTCATGGAGAAGATATAACTACCCCAATAGAAAACATTCTTATAGGGATCAGCATAAACGACAAGAGAGGCCTTTTTCACCAAGGAGAGAGAGAGGTAGACCGCTTCAACCAAGGGATTTAACGCCCTATAAAGAGAGAAGTATTCCCTCTCCTTATGATAGGGAACACAATAGGTTTGTTGACCATACCTTGAGATCAGATTGTGGTAAAAGAGGTGAGGTACATTTTTTAGGGGAGAGACAACATCAAAGGAGGTACACGTAACTTATGGGGGACCCCCAGCACGAAAAAGAAAAGGTTGTAGAGCAGGCAAATATTTAGGTATGTCCAAAAATAAACATTTCACCCTAAAAAAATCTATGAAAGAAGGGTCTTCCAATGAAAATAAGCCTGGTGGGAATGAAGGTGCCCCCGTTCCAGAAATTGACTTAGATCTTAGAACAAAAATTTATAATTTAAGCGATTACCAACTTAATAAGGATGAACAATATTTTCTTGAAAAGGGTTTAAAATTTGCACCCACGAGTAAAGTCAATCATTTTGAGGTTTTTGTAGATTTGCAAAAATTTGTAAGGAAATTGTGCCTGAAACGTTTTTTTGCAGAGAAAGATGGTCCAGAGGCCAGTATAGATGTCCTCCCGGATCATATAAAAGTCTTTAAAAAGAAGTCCACTTTTTTCCCTAAGCACAAGAAAGGGTGTTTTATAGAGACCTTTGAACGTCTAGTTAAAGAGGATCTGGATACCACTAACTTTAGACCACCAAGGAAAGGAAACCTTTCTGTCTATCAGAGGAAAGCTATTAAAGGACTACAAAATAACGATAAAATCGTTATTAAACCTGCTGACAAGGGGGGTGGGGTCATCATTCTGAACAGGGATGACTACCACTCAGAAATCTTACGACAATTGTCAGACAGCATTACATATAAGAAATTAAGAGGGGATCCCTCTGTTAATATTCAGAAAAAATTGGATGTTTTCTTGCAACTATATACAGTGAAAGATATCCTTACTGAGGATCAGAAAGCGTATATCAGATTGGATAATCCAACAATCCCTGTACTCTATGTGCTACCCAAAGTACATAAGAGTTTGGAATGTCCCCCTGGACGACCTATAGTGGCAGGAACTGGTTCTATCACCTCCAATCTCTCTGAGTTTCTCGATTATAAGATCAAACCACTAGTGGAGAAAACAAAGTCATATTTGAGGGATACCATCTCAGTGATAAATAGACTGTCGTCCATTAAGTGGGAATCGGATTTTCTCCTGGTGACCGCTGATGTGAAATCACTGTACACTATTATTAGTCATGATTTGGGAATAGAGGCTGTTGATTACCATCTTAAAAAAGAAGAATATAGTGAGAAGGAGATTTAGTTCATTACAGAGGGGATTATGTTTATTCTCCAAAATAATTTTTTCTGGTATGGGGGTGATTTCTTTTTACAGCTCCTTGGAACAGCTATGGGCACTAGGTTGGCACCCAGTTACGCAAATTTGTTTATGGCACACTGGGAGGACCAATCCGTATGGACTGGACACCAGTGGGGTGCCAACCTAGTGCTCTGGGCCAGATATATAGATGATATCATATTTATCTGGAAAGGAGAACAAGCGACCCTAGCCTCTTTTTGTCAACACCTTAATTCTAATAATAAAAATATTGAACTGTCATTCCAAATCAGTTCCCTGGAGGTCAATTTTTTGGATTTGAGGATATATTCAGTAGGTGACATGATATGTACAGAGAATTATATTAAACCTACTGATTGTAATTCGTACATAAGTTTTGAGAGTAATTACCATGCCAATTGGATAAAGAGTATTCCGAATAGTCAGTTTCAGCGTCTTCGAAGAAATTGTACACACATAGAATCTTTTAATAAACACGCAGATATTATGGAACAAAAATTTGTTAATAAAGGTTATGATAGGCAGGTTGTGTCAAAAGCTAGACAAACCAGCTATGAAATGGATAGAGCTACAACTCTCAGTAATTGCAGCCAAGTAAAAAGGAAATCCAATGATGGGGTTATGTTCATTACAGAATATACATCACAGTATGAACAATAAGAAAAAATAATTAAGAGGCATTGGAAAATTTTAACCAAAGATCCACTGCTACAAGAACATATCACTGATAAGCCCAGGTTTGTCTATAGGAGGGCAAACAATCTTCCGGTTGAAAAAAGAATGACCCGTGTCCTTACCAAGGGGTTTCAACGTTGTGGTATGTGCACTATGTGCAAACACTGCAGTACGGATAGAAAAGTAACCCATTTTACCTCTAATCAAACTAAAAAAAGTTTTCTATTTGCTAGAATGTAAATGTGGCTCACAATATGTGGGAAGAACAGGTAGGATGCTCAAAGAACGTCTTGGTGAGCATGTCAGGAACATCAAAAAGGGTTTGGAACATCATAGTGTATCCCTACATTTCAAAGAGAAACATTCATGTGATATAAAAGATCTCACTAGTTTTGTGGAATTAAAATTGCCAAAGGGAATTGGAGAATGAGAGGTGTAGAGGATACCTTGGCCAGACTTGAGATGCAAACCATTTATCAGTTGAAAACACTCACACTGTTAGGGTTAAATATGGATTTTGAAACTAAGTGGTTTTTGTAAAAACACACATACTCCTCCGTCTTAGTGGGTGTTATATGAATGTCCAGATTGTTAGATCCATATTCCGGACAGCGCTAGTTTCAGACCATTTGTTTTTTTCTCTATAATTGTATTGTAATCAGTAATCATTAAACTAAGAGCGGTATTCATTTCTTTTAACCCCCCCCCTTCAACACATGTTCTGTTTCTGCTGACAGGCGTGGTATAATCATTTCAACTCGCTACCCCCGGGATAGCGAGGCGCCCAACCCTTTACGCAGCTAAAGTTGATTACTATGGGTGCGATATGCGCGATAACGGGGATCACTTTAGAAATGTTATTTGAATAACGCCCTAAATGTGCAAGTTGTCAAGTTTCAAATGGCTACAACGTTTTATGAATGTCTGCTTAATATACAGTATGTAATATATTTAATTATATATGTGATCAGATGTGTTACATTTTAACAATCAGAACAACTGTACTTACCAATGAGAATGAGTCTTGTTGTTTGAAATAGTTGCTCATCACCCCAAGTGGGATGCTCCTTTTTTAGCACGTCACATACCCGATTGTGTTCACGAAGCCAAATAGTTGCATACATCATCAATCCAGGCAGAAGACCAAACACCTCCTGTCCCATAGCAAATTGCTTTTCCTTGGGAACGCTGTTTGGGTAGATCATGTGAACTGGAGCATCGACCACTGTTGGTGGATACATATCTCCATTTATTATCTGAAGTACAAACAGACCCATGAAGAAACGTATTGTTTTAGCTATATGTTAGACATGAAATTAATCAGACACTGCTTAAATGTTACCAATGTTTCTAAAAAACAGAGCTACTGTACATACATTATACCAAAGGAATAAAACCCACATCCAAATTTCTTGTTTATACAGTAGCTTCTAGGAGAATTTTGCTTTCATTCAATTGTGGAGTACTTGCAACATTAGTTGTATTGTAAGTAGATGGGTCATATTTATTCAGTAAATGTAAGAAATAGACAAATTATACAACCATATGCGATATTTCCTGTGGCAAGACACATTGAAATGAGTTAAGCTCAAATGTCCACATGCTTCATGGTCCTGGTGTCTTCTATGCTGCGCATGCACAGGACTCTGGGAAAATGGCCAAAGCACCAGTTTCCCAGTAGTTTCTGCTGCTCTGCAGCATCGGCAAACCCAGGACTCCAGAAAGGTACAGTAAGTATAATTACCCTGCACAGTGGCGGAACTAGCAAGTGGTGGGCACAGGTGCAACAAAATGCTTTGCCCACCCCCCCTCATCCCGTCCAAGTCCACCCTCTCACCCCTGGAGAGGATCTGGTGAGGAGGACCTGCTCAGGGCCAGGGAAATGGATACCTAGCAACAGTACCTTAACACACTATTTTAGCGCTGTGTGCAAGAGACGGCATCGGAGCCCCCATGTAAAACAGGGGCAGTGTGCGCCATGGGCGCGCGCAAAAAATATAGGGGTGTGGCTTCATGGGGAAGGGGTGTGGCCACAATATAATACCAATTCATATAACGGTGCAGAGTAGTCTCCATTATTCAAATTACGCCACACAGTAGCACCACTACACCAGGTAGAGCCCCTTTTACACATTACGGCAGACAGATTCCCCTTTTTACACATTATGGCAGACAGTGTCCCCTTTTTACACATTACAGCAGAAAGCGTCCCCTTTTTACACATTACGGCAGACAGCACCCCCTTTTTTCAACATTACGGCAGACAGTGTCCCCTTTTTACACATTACGGAAGAGTCCCCTTTTTAACACATTACAGCAGACAGTCACATTATGGCAGACAGCGTCCTCTTTTTACACATTACGGCAGACTCCCCTTTTCTACACATTACGGCAGACCGTGTCCCCTTTTTTACACATTATGGCAGACAGACTCCCCTTTTTACACATTACGGCAGACAGCGTGCCCTTTTTTACACATTATGGCAGACAGCGTCCCCTTTTTACACATTATGGCAGACAGCGTGCCCTTTTTTACACATTACGGCAGACAGCGTCCCCTTTTTACACATTACGGCAGACAGCGTCCCCTTTTTACACATTATGGCAGACAGAGTCCCCTTTTTTACACATTACAGCAGACAGTCCCCCTTTTTACACATTACGGCAGACAGCGTCCCTTTTTACACACTATGGCAGACAGCGTCCACTTTTTACACAGTACGGCAGACAGCGTCCCTTTTTTTACACATTACGGCAGACAGCGTCCCTTTTTACACACTATGGCAGACGGCGTCCACTTTTTACACATTATGGCAGACAGCGTCCCTTTTTTTACACATTACGGCAGACAGTGTCCCCTTTTTACACATTACAGCAGACAGCGTCCCCTTTTTACACATTACGGCAGACAGACAGAATAGATAGATAGATGATAGATAGAATAGATTATACTTACTGTCTCCGCTGGCAGTCAGGCTCCTCGGTGCAGCAGCTTCTGGCAGATCCCGGGCAGGGGAGAAGAAGGGGGAGGGAGGGGGAGGAGGGATCCGTAGCAGCACAGTGTAATTGGTGGAGGTGCTGCTGCAGCTGTCCCTCTCCTTCCACATAGGCTGGCCACCACTGTGAATGCTGGGATGCGCTCAGTGTCGGAACTGGTGTATGAAGGGCCCACCTGGGGGATGCAGTTATAGGGGCCCATATTTAGGGGTGTGATCAGCCTACAAAGGGGGTTTGGCCAGCCTCCAGAGGCTTGAAATGCGCAATAGTCTTGTGCAGTGTAATGCAACATATCTACCATGTATAATACAAGTGCACAGTCTGGAACCTGATCCCTAGAGGAAGCTAGTGGGGCCCACCGATAGTTTCCCCTATACCCCTGTGGGCCAGGCCGACACTGGATGCGCTTTCCTCATCACAGCAGCGGCGGCCAGCCTATGTGGAAGGAGAGGGACAGCTGCAGCAGCGCCTCCTCCAATTACACTGCGCTGCTGTGGCACCCTCCTCCACATCCCTACTCCTCCCCACCCCCGTGGCTGCTGCGTCCCTGTACTCTTCTCCTCGGCGGGTGGCGGTGGCCCGCAGCACACGGCGGAATGTAATGAGACAGTTTGACTCATTACATGCCGCGCTGGCTTTGGGCCCCTTGACAGTGGTGGGCCTCAGTGCAAGGCACCGCTTGCACTAGTGGTAGTTCCGCCACTGAGCCTGCACCCATTATAGATATGCCAATGTGCTCTGTGCACTTGCTCACAAGCAGACGTTGCTGACATGATGAAAAGGGGATGCGGTTAATTTGCTGGCTGACGGGATCCAGTGGTCAGGATACTGACACCGGTATCCAACCAGTCAACAATGCCAGCAGCCAGAATCCTGGCGCAAGAAGAATATTCCCACTCGAGGGTGTACACAACACCCATAGAGTGGGAACAGATCCTGTTGTGAGCGCAGTGAGCCACCGAGCCCGCCGCGCGGCGAGCGCAGCACTCTTAGACTTTGCCCTACTGCCGGTATTCTGGCATGCAGGATGCCGCTGTCGGGATATTGACAGCCGACATCCTGTAAATCATACTGAACCCAATGAAAAGGTACAATACTAGCCCAACACAGTGAAAAGCTCCTAAAATGTAAAACCTTTACAAATGTAATGACCACCTGGTATTTCAGCTTCCCGTCCTCAAAAAGTCGAAGTGTGTGCTGACGCTCTAGAGAATCTCCATATACATGACTGAGGTCAACCTATAAAAACACAAGACGAGTATTATCACAACCATGTAGCTAATTGGCAGAAATAGCTACAGTAAGTAATGTCTTGGCAGAATTATTTGATAAATGAGATGAAATATGCTAAACTAAAGGTATCTTATGTCAAAAGGAAAATCCTTTACACGGGAGGGTCACATAATTCATGATAATGCAGGTGAACTTTCAGCGCCATTGACTCTGTAATGTGTGTGGTCTTGGTTGGTTAAGGGTAACATTAATTTATTGCAGTTCTTAGATGACCTAATATATGTTATACCAGAACGGTCCAGTACTGGCATTACTGTGTAATACCTGTGTTATAATAGGGCAACTAGGGTGGTTTCCCAGGGGCCCCCACACACATGGGTACATCATCGATATGGAGGGGCACTGTGGCATATTTAGAACTAGCAGGATCTGTGTAGCATAATCTGAACTGGGAACACTACATTGTGTTCTACACATTTCTGATGATGAGAGTATTCACACATTATTCTTTAATAACATCACCAGTATATCAGTTTGACAATGGTAATGGTAGTGGAACACACAAGTCAGTTGTCCTACGTCTCCACATAATATTTTATTAAGAGATTTCAAATGAGTACAATGTCATTACAATAACAAATATGGATCAGAAAATAAACAGGACACATATAAAAACAGATCGATGAGGAATGAAATTCAGGGAGAGTAATAAATTTAAACACAATCATACAATGAAATATCATGATTAACTCGAAAAAAGAAAAATAATTCCATAAACAAATAAACAAAGGGAGGAGGGAATGGCAATGACACAATGAGAACTCACAGACAATAGTAGTACATTTCATATGTCAAGGATAGAAGCAATTTAAAATAACTTCAGTTAGAGAGGAGTCTAAAATAGAGATGTGCACCGGACACTTTTCGGGTTTTGTGTTCTGGTTTTGGATTCGGTTCCGCGGTCGTGTTTTGGATTCGGACGTGTTTTGGTAAAACCTCCCTTTCGAATTTTTGTCAGATTTGGATGCATTTTGGATTCGGGTGTTTTTTTTTTTTTTTTAAAAACCCTCAAAAACAGCTTAAATCATAGAATTTGGGGATAATTTTGATCCTTTAGTATTATTAACCTCAAGAACCATAATTTCAACTAATTTCTAGTCTATTCTAAACACCACACTCCTCACAATATTATTTTTAGTCCTAAAATTTGCACCAAGGTCGCTGGATGACTAAGCTAAGTGAACCAAGTGGGCGGCACAAACACCTGGCCCATCTAGGAGTGGCACTGCAGTGTCAGACAGGATGGCACTTAAAAAAAAGTCCACAAACAGCACTTGATGCAAAGATAAATAAATAAAAAAAAGAGGTGCAAGATGGAATTGTCCTTGGGCCCTCCCACCCACCCTTATGTTATATAAACAGGACATGCACACTTTAACAAACCAATAATTTCAGCGACAGGGTCTGCCACACGACTGTGGCTGAAATGACTGGTTGGTTTGGGCCCCCACCAAAAAAGAAGCAATCAACCTCTCCTTGCACAAACTGGCTCTACAGAGGCAAGATGTCCACCTCCTCCTCATCCCCCGATTCCTCACCCCTTTCACTGTGTAAATCCTCCTCCTCACAGAGTATTAATTCGTCCCCACTGGAAACCACCATCACAGGTCCCTGTGTACTTTCTGGAGGCAATTGCTGGTAAATGTCTCCACGGAAGAATTTATTATAATTCATTTTGATGAACATCATCTTCTCCACATTTTCTGGAAGTAAACTCCTACACCAATCGCTGTCAAGGTGACCGGCTGCACTAAACAATTGTCTCACCAGCAGGTCTTTGAACATCTGCAGACTTGTGTCTGCCAGAAAGAGAGATACAACGTAGGCTTTAAACCTAGGATCGAGCACGGTGGCCAAAATGTAGTGCTCTGATTTCAACAGATTGACCAACCGTGAATCCTGGTTAAGTGAATGAAGGGCTCCATCCACAAGTCCCTCATGCCTAGTGGAATAGCTCTGTTTTAGCTCCTCCTTCAAATCTCTCCAGCTGCTTTTGCAAAAGCCTGATGAGGGGAATGACCTGACTTAGGCTGGCAGTGTCTGAACTGACTTCACGTGTGGCAAGTTCAAAGGGTTGGAGAACCTTGCACAACATGGAAATAATTCTCCACTGCGTTTGAGTTAGGTGCATTCCCCCTCTTTTGCCTATATCATAGGCAGATGTATAGGCTTGAATGGCCTTTTGCTGCTCCTCCATCCTCTGAAGCATATAGAGGATTGAATTCCACCTCGTTACCACCTCTTGCTTCAGCTGATGGCAGGGCATGTTCATGAGTGTTTGCTGGCGCTCCAATCTTCGGCACATGGTGGTTGAATGCTGAAAGTGGCCCGCAATTTTTCTGGCCACCGACAGCATCTCCTGCACGCCCCTGTCGTTTTTCAAAAAATTCTGCACCACCAAATTAATTGTATGTGCAAAACATGGGACGTGCTGGAATTTGCACAGATGTAATGCACACACAATATTGGTGGCATTGTCTGATATCACAAATCCCCAGGAGAGTCCAATTGGGGTAAGCCAATCTGTGATGTTCCTCAGTTTCCGTAAGAGGTTGTCAGCTGTGTGCCTCTTATGGAAAGCGGTGATACAAAGCATAGCATGCCTAGGAACGAGTTGGTGTTTGCAAGATGCTGCTACTGGTGCCGCTGCTGTTGGTGCTGCGGGAGGCAATACATCTACCCAGTCACAGTCATATAGTCCTTAGTCTGCCCTGCTTCATTTGTTCACATGTCCGTGGTTAAGTGGACAGTGGGTACAACTGCATTTTTTAGGACACTGGTGACTCTTTTTCTGATGTCTGTGTAAATTCTCAGTATCGCCTGCCTAGAGAAGTGGAACCTAGATGGGATTTGGTATCAGGGACACACTACTTCAAGCAATTCTCTAAGTCCCTGTGAACTAACCGTGGATACCGGATGCACGTCTAACACCAACATAGTTGTCAAGGCCTGAGTTATCCGCTTTGCAACAGGATGACTGCTGTGCTATTTCATCTTCCTCGCAAAGGACTGTTGGACAGTCAATTGCTTACTGGAAGTAGCACAAGTGGTCTTCCGACTTCCCCTCTGGTAGCAACAACAGTAGCGCCAGCAGCAGTAGACGTTACACTCAAGGATCCATCGGAGGAATCCCAGTTAGAAGAGGACTCCTCGTCAATTTCCTCCTCAGCGCCAGCAGCACCCAGATCCTCATCCTGGTGTACTTCAACAGTGACATATTCAATTTGAATATCAGGAACTGGACTGTGGGTGCTCCTTCCAGCACTTGCAGGGGTGTGCAAATGGTGGAAGGAGCCACCTCTTTCCGTCCAGTGTAGGAAAGGTCAGGCATCGCACCCGCCAACACATTTGGACTCTCCTTGGGGATTTGTGATTTAGAACGCACAATTCTTTGCTGCAGCAGCATGTGCTGGTCTGAGGAGAAGAGCTGCAGCTGCTGCTACCAGGCCCCTCCACCAGACCTCAAGAAGACCCCTTAATGTTACCCCTACTTACTAAAATGTTTACAGACAAATATAAATTAAAAAATGTAACAACAATATACATTTCTTGTATTACAATGTAATCTATTTGTGAAAATGAAATGAGAGAATAAAAAACAAAATACACTTTCAAAACATGTACTATATAAAAGGGAATGTGGCAAAACTAAGTAAGGCTGGTTTTAACAGTATTCTGTCTAAGGGGCATTTCTATCACTAGCAGACACAGATCTAACTTTTTACCAGCTTATAACACGGTTGCTGCCTACTTGTACATTGCCACAGAGTTCACTGACTTCAACCTCTATTGCTGGATGTACTTTTTGTAGAAAAAAAACATTCATTCAGTAATAAAACAATGTTGATTATTATGTTGGTTTATGTGGTAATATGTTGAAACAGGGTGCAGCTTTGCAGCCTTAGCCCTTCGGCTATGGTTCTTTATCCAAAAATTTGGGTGTAATCATAACAGTTCAAACAGTTCAAACACTAAACACGTCAAGCATACAAAACTTTTCTTTTTATAATGTTTTCAATTGCGCTTTTTCTTATGGTTTCCAAATCTGACATTTTACTTGTCTTTTATAAGGTCACTGGGGTTGGAAGTTGCAAGACTTCACAAAGATATAGCGTTTACTTTTAAGGTGGATCTGTCCCTTCTGCTGTAACGTTTATGTTGGGTTTGCATATATGTAATGAAAATACCAATTTACATATATTATTATTACAATTATTTTCTAAAACCTCATTTTCATTATACAGAGCAAGCTGTGCATACAGGACATTACACAATTTGAAACACCATAATGTATTTCCCTGGGATTAATTGATTAGACTTAGAATGGGCTTTAGACATTGAGATTGATATTTAAAATTACCTACAGTATCTCCAAAATTGTTATGCTTATTTTTGTTGGAAGACAAGGGGAGGGAGTTAAATGCCTGTTCTTTTAAATTATAATTGTAGCTGGCATACGTTCAACCACACCTAGGATCTTCCTGTGCCAGAACTCAGACACTAATCAGGGAGGCATGCTAGCTAAGTGATGTGGAGACTGCTCTCTGGTGATTAATTGCTTCAAACAGATATGTTTCTCATCCTGAGCTGATATTTGTAATGGAATGTAAAAAAAAAAAAAAAAGAATACTGCAACTCACCCCATGACCGAACCCTTTAACGAATCCTCTACCCATCCTCCCATATGTCTTGAAAAATTGATGAGTAAAATGTTGGGCAAAGAAAGAAAACATCAGATTACTGCCTTGTGGGTCTGGGATGAACTGTTCTCTTTTAAGAAAGGTCTCAACCAGTGATGCGGCGTCCGGTAGGTGTAGCTTTCCTGAAAATGAAGATAAGAAAGAGGACATCAAGCACTGATTGGAGAATAGGGCATGAAAAGGAGACCACACAGGTTCAGAATAGAGACAAATAATCTTGTTTTCATAACCTTGTTACACCAAAATGCGAAACTTAAAATTAAACTCAATATGACCATAATGTAATTATCTGAGATAGCAGATATTCCTCTAAAAACTACTATTATTAACATAACTATTTCACCCATAGCAAATACATATTTATGCACAAATTCTATAATTAATGGGTGGTCTTCAGTTTGTCGGCGGCCGCCATACCGACATCTTTTCACCCTCATGGAGGGAGAATAGATAGCGTGGCGTGCGTAGCGCGCCACTGTGCCCGCAGTGTGGCGAGCGCAGTGAGCCCACAAGGGGCTCATTTGAACTCGCCCAGCTGTTTGTATGCCTAATTAATATTATTATACTATTACACTCTTTGATCATAGATTTCCAATAAAAGATCTCTACAAAGCTTACAATGAAAACAACTGCACTATTAACAATATTTTATTTAACAACAAGGGAGAACTGTAAATGTCTTTGTGCTTAAAAAGTACAATGTTCCACTTCTAAAGTCATCAACACATCCGACCAGGTAATTAGTTGGAATTAATATCTTGTAATATACTGTGTTTAAGAAAGGACAATCAGCAGTTTGCTTCCAAATCCCAAACAAGCTGGTTATATTTGTTTTATTTAAACAACCAACCAACTAGTTGGCTGGTTGGAATGTTAATCTTTAGATGTGTGTCCTGCTTTAGACTAGAGATGAGCAGGTTCGGTTCCCTTAGAACCGAACCCTACCGGACTTCACTACCTGAGCCCGGATCCGAGACCCGCTCGGGTTTTTACGACTGACTCGGAAACAAAAATGAGGTAAAACGTCATCATCCTGCTGTTGGATTCTCGCTGGTTTTAGATTCCATATAAGCATGTAGCCACCATTTTCACTCCGGAATTGGAGAGTGTAGCGACAGGACGTGTCTCCGTCCTCAGTGTCTGTGTGAGCGGGAAAGTGGGGTTGGCGATTCCAGTGCTCTCTTGTGCTGCTCAGTCCAGTGTAGTGTCTTATGCTGGATTAGTCCAGTCACAGTGGTGGTGTCCTCTGCTGTCATATGTCCATTGTAGCTGTATAAGTCCAGTGCAGTAGTGCTGTGTTGTCCTGCATCAGTACAGTGGTAGTGTCTTGTGCTGCATCAGTCCAGTCACAGTGGTGGTGTCCTCTGCTGCCATAAGTCCAGGGCCGTCTTTTCGTATGGGCTCAATGGGCTCTTGCCCAAGGGCCCCAGGAGTAAAAGGGCCCTAGGCTGATAGCTGAGGGTCCACTCTTTCCAGGGGTACCAGATTTTTGAAAATCGGCCCTGGGGAACCGGAGATATCTGACTTCAAAGCAGTGGTCCCCATCCAAGCCTGTTAATTGCTCTTCCCAGCCAGATATCTCGAGTTTTGTCTAACTTAGAGTTTTTCTGAGGGTATACTCCAAAAGTTGAGACTCTCCCCTTTCAGTGGACACTGACAGCTTGTCTCTACTATGCCCAGAACCAGAGATATCAGCCTTCAAGCAGCTGGTCCCTGCTACAGCTCCACACGCATAATATGCAGTTTTATATTTTCGTTGGTGGATTGCTCTGGCTTCTGAACTCTGATCACCAAGTCCCCAGTACCTCCTGAAAGGTGGGACTATCTGAAATCTATTTCCAGGAACTGGAGATATCTGCAGTAAAGCAAGCTGCCCTGACCCCCGGAAAATTATGAATATTAAGCCCACTTCACTATCCTCCCCACCCCTGTGTATTAAACACCCCCTACCGCCCTGGAAGTCATGTACCAGTGCCCCTTCATTCTACAGTTTAGTATTCTTCTTCCCTCCCCATCTGTGCAGTAAAGGAGTAATTAGCAGAAATTACTGCTCCAGGTCCTACATGCTGAGCGAAAGATAGAGCCCCCCTACCCCCCGCGGGACATCAAAGCTACTGCTGATAGCACCTCCCACCCCTATCGCTGATGGGTGGGTAGGGGCCCCAGTGCATTGCTGTGCCCAGGGGCCTACACTGCTGTTAAGACGGCTCTGCATAAGTCCAGTGCTGCTGTATAAGTCCAGTCCATTGCAGTGGTGCTGTGTTGTCCTGCATCAGTCCAGGGGTGGTGTCCCTGTGCTGCTGTATATGTCCAGTGGTACTGCCGTATAACTCCAGTGATACTGCCGTATATGTCCAGTGGTACTGCCATATAAATACAGTGATACTGCCGTATATTTCCAGTGGTACTGCCGTATAAATTCAGTCCAGTGATACTGCAATATAATTCCAGTGATGCTGCCATATATGTCCAGTGGTACTGCCGTATAAATCCAGTCCAGTGATACTGCCATATATGTCCAGTGGTACTGACGTATAAATCCAGTGGTACTGGCGTATAAATCAAGTCCAGTGATACTGCCGTATATGTGCAGTGGTACTGCCGTATAATTCCATTGATACTGCCGTATATGTCCAGTGGTACTGCAGTACAAATCCAGTGGTACTGGCGTATAACTCTAGTCCAGTAATACTTCCGTATAAGTCTAGTGATAATGCCATATAAATCCAGTGGTAATGGCGTATAAATCCAGCGATACTGCCATATATGTCCAGTGGTACTGCCATATAATTCCAGTGATACTGCCGTATAAATCCAGTGGTAATGGCATATAAATCCAGTGATACTGTCGTATATGTCCAGTGGTACTGCCATATAATTTCAGTGATACTGCCGTATATGTCCAGTGATCATGCCGTATAAATCCAGTGGTACTGGCATATAAATCCAGTCCAGTGATACTGCCGTATATATCCAGCGGTACTGCCGTATATATGTCCAGTGCTACTGCCATATAAATCCAGTGGTACTGGCGTATAAATCCAGTCCAGTGATACTGACGTATAAGTCCAGTGATACTGACGTATAAATCCAGTGATAGTGCCATATATGTCCAGTGGTACTGCCGTATAAATCCAGTGGTACTGGCATATAAATCCAGTCCAGTGATACTGCCGTATAAGTCCAGTCCAGTGGTGTTGCCATATAAATTCAGTGGTGCTGTCCTGTGCTGTATATTATTTACTCCAACTAAAGGGGTTATTAATATTCAATCCAAATAATTTTTACAGGGTTTGCCCTGTGTGGTGTAGAGGTACACTCTCCTTTGCTGCATTTTGCTATATAACTCCAGAAAAATAATGGAGAACAAAAAGTTGGGGGATAAAATAGGGAAAGATCAAGAACCACTTCCTCCTACTGCTGCTGCTGCCGCTGCTGTTGTTGCTGCTGGGAGTCGATCGTCTTCCCAGAGGGAAAATCAGAATACCACTTCTACTACTTCAACTAAGCAAATGACTGTCCAACAATCCTTTGCAAGGAAGATGAAATATGACAGTAGTCATCCTGTTGCAAAGAGGATAACTGAGGCTTTGACAGCTATGTTGGTGTTAGACGTGCATCCGGTATCCACCATTAGTGCAGTGGGACTGCAGTGTCAACCATAGATGGTCCAGGTGTTTGTGCCGCACACTTGTTTCGCTTAGCATTGTCATCCAGCGACCTTGGTGCACCTCTTTTTTTTTCTTTGCATCATGTGCTGTTTGGGGACTAGTTTTTTTAAGTGCCATCCTGTCTGCCCCTGCAGTGCCACTCCTAGATGGGTCAGGTGTTTGTGCCGCACACTTGTGTCACTTAGCTTAGTCATACAGCTACCTCATTGCACCTCTTTGACTTCTTTGCATGGTGTGCTGTTTGGGGACTAGTTTTTTTAAGTGCCATCCTGTCTGCCACTGCAGTGCCACTCCTAGATGGGCCAGGTGTTTGTGCTGCACACTTGTGTTGCTTAGCTTAGCCATCCAGCTACCTCATTGCGCCTCTTTTTCTTCTTTGCATCATGTGCTGTTTGGGGCCTATTTTTTAAATCTGCCATCCTGTCTGCCACTGCAGTGCCACTCCTAGATGGGCCAGGTGTTTGTGCCGCCCACTTGTGTAGTTTAGCTTAGTCATACAGCCACCGCGGTGCAACCTTTTGGCCTAAAAACAATATTGTGACGTGTGAGGTGTTCAGAATAGACTGGAAATGAGTGGAAATTAATGTTATTGAGGTTAATAATACCGTAGGTTCAAAAATACCCACAAACTCTGTGATTTTAGCTGTTTTTATGTTTTTTTTTTTTAAATCATCCAGATCCAAAACCAAAACATGAAAGGGTGGTTTTGGCAAAACCAATCCAGATCCAAAACACGAGCATGGAACCAGATTCAAAACCAAAACACGAAAAGTGCCCGCCGCACATTTCTACTTTAGACAAACTATGGGGTATATTTACTAACATTCGTAATTTTCGGAAAAAGGTCAAAGTTCAATCACGAATGACTTCGAAAGTGTAAAACTGCAACTTTTTGAATTTATTACGCCTAATTTACTAAGCTGTCGTATTCGGATTTTTCATTTGTTCCGATGTCGATGTCATTCGTGTTTTTTTCCCGTTTTTTACGGCAGTGATTAGCAAAACACTGCCGACTTTATCACAATGAATCTCGGCCGGATCTGTGTGATCCGTGCTGGGGTTCATTTTTTTTTTTTTTTAAATAAACACTGTAAAACTTTTAAAAAAATTGCGTGGGGTCCCCCCTCCTAAGCATAACCAGCCTCTGGCTCTTTGAGCCGATCCTGGTTGCAGAAATATGGGAAAAAAAATGACATGGGTTCCCCCATATTTAAGCAACCAGCATCGGGCTCTGCGCCTGGTCCTGGTTCCAAAAATCCGGGGGACAAAAAGAGTAGGGGTCCCCCGTATTTTTAAAACCAGCACCGGGCTCCACTAGCTGGACAGATAATGCCACAGCCGGGGGTCACTTTTATATAGTGCCCTGCGGCCGTGGCATCAAAAATCCAACTAGTCACCCCTGGCCGGGGTACCCTGGGGGAGTGGGGACCCCTTCAATCAAGGGGTCGTCCCCCCCCCCCCCAGCCACCCAAGGGCCTGGGGTGAAGCCCGAGGCTGTCCCCCCCCATCCAATTGGCTGCGGATGGGGGGCTGATAGCCTTTTGTGAAAATGAAAAGATATTGTTTTTAGTAGCAGTACTACAAGGCCCAGCAAGCCTAACCCGCATGCTGGTACTTGGAGAACCACAAGTACCAGCATGCGGCGGAAAAACGGGCCCGCTGGTAACTGTAGTACTACTACTAAAAAAATACCCAAAAAAAGACAATACACACACACCTTGAAAGTAAAGTTTTATTACATGCATCCACACAAACATACATACATACTTACCTTATGTTCACACGAGGGTCTGTCCTCTTCTCCAGTAGAATCCATGGGGTACCTGTTGAATAAATTCTACTCACCAGATCCAGGGTCCCAGGCTCCTCGTAGCATCCACTTGTAATCCACGTACTTGAATAAAATAAAAAAACGGAGAGCCGAGCCACGCACTGAAAGGGGACCCATGTTTGCACATGGGCCCCCTTTCCCCGAATGCCAGAAACCCACTCTGACTGATGTCTAAGTGGGTTTCTTCAGCCAATCAGGGAGCGCCACGTTGTAGCACCCTCCTGATCGGCTGTGTGCTCCTGTACTGACTGACAGGCGGCACACGGCAGTGTTACAATGTAGCGCCTATGCGCTCCATTGTAACCAATGGTGGGAACTTTCTGCTCAGCGGTGAGGTCACTTTCGGTCAACCGCAGGGCAGAAAGTTCCCACCATTGGTTACAATGGAGCGCATAGGCGCTACATTGTAACACTGCCGTGTGCCGCCTGTCAGACAGTACAGGAGCACACAGCCGATCAGGAGGGTGCTACAACATGGCGCTCCCTGATTGGCTGAAGAAACCCACTTAGACATCAGTCAGAGTGGGTTTCTGGCATTCGGGGAAAGGGGGCCCATGTGCAAACATGGGTCCCCTTTCAGTGCGTGGCTCGGCTCTCCGTTTTTTCATTTTATTCAAGTACGTGGATTACAAATGCATGCTACGAGGAGCCTGGGACCCTGGATCTGGTGAGTAGAATTTATTCAACAGGTACCCCATGGATTCTACTGGAGAAGAGGACAGACCCTCGTGTGAACATAAGGTAAGTATGTATGTATGTTTGTGTGGATGCATGTAATAAAACTTTACTTTCAAGGTGTGTGTGTATTGTCTTTTTTTGGGTATTTTTTTAGTAGTAGTACTACAGGTACCAGCGGGCCCGTTTTTCCGCCGCATGCTGGTACTTGTGGTTCTCCAAGTACCAGCATGCGGGGAAGGCTTGCTGGGCCTTGTAGTACTGCTACTAAAAACAATATCTTTTCATTTTCACAAAAGGCTATCAGCCCCCCATCCGTAGCCAATTGGATGGGGGGGACAGCCTCGGGCTTCACCCCTGGCCCTTGGGTGGCTGGGGGGGGACCCCTTGATTGAAGGGTTCCCCACTCCCCCAGGGTACCCCGGTCAGGGGTGACTAGTTGGATTTTTGATGCCACGGCCGCAGGGCACTATATAAAAGTGACCCCCGGCTGTGGCATTATCTGTCCAGCTAGTGGAGCCCGGTGCTGGTTTTAAAAATACGGGGGACCCCTACTCTTTTTGTCCCCCGTATTTTTGGAACCAGGACCAGGCGCAGAGCCCGATGCTGGTTGCTTAAATATGGGGGAACCCCTGTCAATTTTTTCCCCATATTTCTGCAACCAGGATCGGCTCAAAGAGCCCGAGGCTGGTTATGCTTAGGAGGGGGGACCCCACGCAATTTTTTTAAAGAAAATAACCACTTTCCCACCCCTTCCCACTGATATACATGCACGGATCTCATGGATCCCTGCATGCCTATACAATCACGGATTAAAAAAGCAGGTCTGTTTTTTTTTAGCACTTTTTTACGAGTTGTAATTTTTCACGGCAGTGTTTGTTTTTTTTTTGCTTTGCACTTCTTAGTAAATTACCGAGATTCATACTTAAACAGCCGCGTTTTGACCGATGGTGTATTCATTCGTATTTTTTTTGTTGGACTTCCAAAAAATTACGAATGCCCTCATCACTGCCGTGATTATTGCTTAGTAAATTACCGAGATGACACTTTGATGAAAAAACGGCATCTCGGTCAAAATCGGGACCTTAGTAAATATACCCCTATGTTTACATATGTACTCAGTTACTATTCAACTGGTTTTCTTCCCACTTAGTCACTTTAGTGGATGTCTACTAGGGCCAGGGCTATCCCATGCAATGTGCTGTGGTGGATTGGGCCTCCTGTTGTAAGCTCCCACTCTCCCATAGCAATTCCACCATCATTAGGTAAAGTCACAGACACTACAGTAATGTACATTATTATGCAGGTTATTTCAATTATTTGCTGTTAAAAGCTAAGGGAGAGATGTATGATAGTTACTAAAGAGTGGGCAAGTGGAGAAGTTTCCCATAGCAACCAATCAACATCTGGCTATCATTTATCAAGTACATTTTATAAAATGATAGGAAAAACTAATTGGTTGCTATGGGCAACTTCTCCACTCTTCTGACGCTTTGATACATATCTCCCAATGTGTACCATAAGATATTTAGTCGTCTCCTCTGTGGTTACAGCTCCCACACATTACAGGCATGCTAGGGAATGCAGATTACTGGGCTGCTGTAAAATCAATAAACTGTTCAATGAAAACTAAGATAAAACATAATAAATGCTACAGTTTAAACCTCTTGCACTAAGAACATAACGTTTTTTTCTAATTGCACCATGGAAGAATAGGCAGGAAATGCTTTCCACATTTGCAGGAAACAATTAACTGCCCCCTGAAGTGACCGGTATTATTTTTAAACACAGTTGGTGTCATCTTCAGCTTCTCTCTGAATACACATGGAAGAATAATCAGGTAACACTTCACTACCTAACAATCCTAAACAAAGTATAGAAACCACTATCAGTGTATAATAACAGATCACATACATAATGTGTACATATGGGCCCTCATTCCGAGTTGTTCGCTCGCAAGGCGATTATAGCAGAGTTACACACGCTAAGCCGCCGCCTACTGGGAGTGAATCTAAACATCTTAAATGTGCGACCGATGTATTCGCAATATTGCGATCAAAACCGAGTTAGCAGTTTCTGAGTAACTCCAGACTTACTCTGCCTGTGCGATCAATTCAGTGCTTTTCGGTCCCGGCTGACGTCATAAACACACCCAGCGTTCGCCCAAGCACTCCCACCGTTTCTCCAGACACGCCTGCGTTTTTTCCGGAAACGGTAGCGTTTCCAGCCACACGCCCCTAAAACGCCGTACATCCGCCCAGTAACACCCATTTCCTGTCAATCACAATGCGTTCTCCGGAGCGACGAAAAAGCCGTGAGTAAAATTACTTTCTTCTTAGTAAAGTTACTTGACGCATGCGCAGTGCGAACATTACGCATGCGCACTAAGAGAATTCTCACTGCGATGCGATGAAAAATACCGAGCGAACAACTCGGAATGAGGGCCATTATTGATACACTACATGTTATTTGAACTTCAAATTTAAAAAAACAAACAAATATTATGCTAATTGAAATAAAGACAAGAATCCTATGTTTCTGTGCACATTTAATTCATGCTCTAGACATGTGGCTAAGAAATGAGCAGAAATCCAGGGTATGCATGTCATTGTATTATTAATATAGGATTTCCTTGTCCATTTAGCATATTCTCAATGTAATCATACCCAAAACATACCCAAAGCTTCAAATTTAGAAAAATCGGGACAATGCTACCCCAACCTCCTCCACCAAACCAGCAAAACAAACGTAACTTTTTGTTGCACCCCTCTGGGAGAGCTCAGAGGGGGCGGTTCAAGGGTCAGGTGTGGGAGACACGGAGACACAACTTGCATCATCATGGCCCCTTCCCCAGTTCAAAATGCCACAAATTGCGTCATCATGCAGCAAGCAGTGCGGTTGTAATGGTGTGACAAATTGCATCATCACAACCCAATCCCAACCACATCACTGGGGAAGACATCTTGGACAGTTATCTACTCTCTCCTAAATTTGGAAGTCACTCTAACATATCGTGAGAGCAGGCAAGTGTAATGCACCAGCTTCCAAAGTTAAACCCATATCATCCCTTTTACATACTCCCTTTCATAGGAACGTTGGAATATACAAGTGCAACGTTATAATTATAAAGAAAAATGACCTGCTTTGTGCGATTGTACGTGCATAGTTGAACTGTAGTGTTAAATCATTTCTTATCAGGGCCTGATTTTTGTTATTTAGATTTTTTGCATAATACAAAATACAGGTTGAGTATCCCAAATCCAAATATTCCGAAATATGGAATATTCCGAAATACGGAATTTTTTGAGCGAGAGTGAGATAGTGAAACCTTTGTTTTCTGATGGCTCAATGTACACAAACCTTTATTTAATACACAAAGTTATTAATAATATTGTATTAAATGACCTTCAGGCTGTGTGTATAAGGTGTATATGAAACATAATGCATTCTGTGCTTAGACTTGGGTCCCATCACCATGATATCTCATTATGGTATGCAATTATTCCAAATTACGGAAAAATCCGATATCCAAAATACTTCTGGTCCCAAGCATTTTGGATAAGGGATACTCAACCGGTATTTAGCAATTAAAGGAAAATGATCAGTACCCACAGAAGTGTAAGATGGTCAGGACCAGTTCTGGGATGTCCTTTGCAATCTGGATAAATGGCCAGAGGGGGCTGATTCACATGTGGACGCTAATTCAATATTAATGCAGTTGTCAATGTTATTTGATCTGCACATGAGCAGAAGGCGCAGATCTGGTCCTGCAACGTTGCATTGCCCTGAAAGCCACAGCATGACTGACATGCTGCTGGTGTTTGGGGAGAAACCTGAGGGTTGACAAAGTTCACACAGTGGATCCATTCCTACTTCTTCCAACACAAGCGACTGATTACTAAAGATGGTAGTGGGTGTATTTTTGCACAAGATGCCTCCTGCAGATTTTGCAGATTTTTGCACAACTGCTGTGTACAAAGGCACACCACTGAATCAGTTCCAGTGCCCTCAATGTATCTACATGCGTTCAGCAAAAATCCCATTAAATCCAGCCAACAGAAACATCATATACAGCACCTATATTTAAAAGGAAAACTAATTTGGTGTGTCATTAAGTGTCGGGATATTTGTCAAGCCTTAAAAAAGAAAAGTAGAGGTTTTGCCCACAGCAACTATCCAGAATCAAGATATTATGTATATAGTAGGTAGAGGCTAGAAAGTGATAGCTAGAATCGGATTGGTTGCTATGGGCAACAACTCTTTTCCTTTTTAGAAAGTTTAATAACTCTCCCCCCATGTAGATATTAAAACTTGGTTATAATAATAGGGTGGAGAGGACATGAAACTCTGGAACCACTGCACACATGATGCTAGTAAGCAGATTACAGCAAAGTTGTTTTGTCAAAGGACCAAGGCCAGGGAGAGACTTATTATCACAGGAGTCATGTGCAGGGGATCAGGTTAGAGATTGGTAGAGCAATGGGCAGCGTATTACAGGTAAGATGGCTGCGCGCATGTCCCTGTGTCTCCACATGGGGAAAATAACAGTCTTGGGCAGCAATACCACGTGAGACACATCCTGACATCCTGGGAGAGAGACAAAATGCCATATAGCAACTACACTGGGCACGGTAATGAGGCCTACCAGTCCTGCATGTGACACCCAGCTTAGAGCGACTGTGTTGTCACTTGAGAGCTTCATGTTGTAGTCTTGTGTGGATGATCTGTACAATAGAAGTTAGCATGATAATATTTGTATTTGTGACTTTCTAGAGGACATCTCTCAGTCCAGCTTAATTAATGCTCTTACGAAGATCTTTGTTGAGATTCTAGGCTTGGATCCTAGCAGGGGTCTAGCCTCAGACAAGACTAGGAACATTATTTGCTGACTATTTCCATCAAACAAAAGCTATCCCGAGGAAATCTCACCAGCTCGACTGCACCGCCTTTAACAGTCATAAAATTCATATATTTCAAAACTTGTCATGATACTCCCTACAACAATGGAGAGCCTTAACATCTCCCACAGATGACCTTTGCAAGCACAACTTCAAATATTGCTTGGGTTTTCCGTTCAGCCTCCAAGCTCAAAATAATGGCAAAGCTCACTTCCTCTGCACACCATTGGATCTTGAAAAGTTCTTCTCCTCTCTGGGTATTCAATCTATAGCTCTCCCTGATTGGATTGCTATCCTATAAGCTTTTCCCTGATTGGATTGCTTTCTGCCACCATGCTATGTGCTCTCCTCCTTGAGTGGAGAGGGAATTGTGGCATCATGTACGGAATCCGAAGCAGAAGTCCAGAAAACTGTTGGGTCCCAGTTTGTCTGATGTTTCATGAACATTTCTTGTGGTACTCGCCTTGGCAAGCCTGCTTTGGTTCTTCATTTATGCTTAGAATGTTTTCTCTACTTGTTGCATATTTGTTCTCTTTGTATTTGTTAAGTTTTTCTCACAATTGCAGGAATTTTATTTCCCTGCTTAATTTGTGTTTTTCTGCATACAGTTTGGGTTATTGCTGTTACTGTTATGCTGTGCCCCCCTACAGCAGCTTTAGTTTCCCCTGGACATGGTGATGATTGTTTCTCCCATGTTACTCAGGTACAGTAAAGTGTTCTATTGATGTCTTTGTGCATCTGCATACTTTTTATACATTGTTCTCTCATTCTTGTTTATGTTTTTAATGTTAAATTACCTTTTCCCACATACCCTCTTTCATCCCTCTTCTCCCTCACCTCACCTTTTCCCTACCCTCCTATTTCCTACTTTGTGGGGTTTGACTGTCTTGCTTTCCTTTGTATCAATTGTGTGTTTCAAGATTATGTGTTTCTTCACTCTACTCTCTTTAGGCTGTGCTGAAAGATTCTCTACGTATTGTTACTATAAACGCTAAAGAGCTGATGTCCCTGAGAAATACTGTAAACTGTTGCGGTCTCTATGGCCAAATAAAAAGAAGATACTCCCTAACCATTACTATCTTCATGCCCTTTATAGTAGCAATACTGACTGGAAAATTATAGGAGTGGCCATTCTAGTTGCCAGACACCTGCCCACAGTGGTGCCAAGTGTGTGTGTGTGCGTGGTGGTGGTGGGGGGGGTACTAATTACTCAGGCTTCTTGAATGGGCCTGGGTCTTTGCTCCCCGGTGCACTCTTCCCTTACATGTCAGCCGGCATCTGCACCCTTCCCTTAGCTGTCAGCCGGCAGGTCCAGGGAGGCTGCTGTACTGAGTGCAGCAGTCTCCTCTGGCTGGAAGGGGGTGGTGAGTGATTGCACTGATCGTGTCCCCTCCCTGGTACTGATCGTGTCCCCTCTCTTGCAGGTCAGCGGTGCATAAAAAGTACTTCCTGCAATTAGGCCACGCCCCCTCTAATTATCCTGTTCCGGGAATCCTTTGCACAGCCCTGCCTGCCCATCACTGATATGCCCACTTATAGACTGGTAGAGAGTAGAGGCCTTTAAGCGAAGTGCAAGTTGTACAACCAGCAATTTTCTTTCCTCAATATATACGCCACTAACAAACTCAACTCACAATTATATCTACTATTTTAGAGAAGTAAGAAAACTTATTGGAGGGTATTGTGGCGGGAGGTTATCTTAATTGAACTTAGGTACATTGCCATCCCAATAAAGAATAGTCGTACCTTACATGAGTGCTGACTGACAATTGGAGATTATCACACGCCACTGTGCTATATTATACTCCCATCCTCATTGGGTATATTAATGGATTGACCATTTTTAAGGTGTTGTCACCTCCACTTACTGCAGAACTCTACAATAGGCCCTGTCACATGGTCAGGATATGCTCCTGTGCACCTTACTCTCTCTCTCCCACAACCCACACTGAAGCCTTGTATTTGGTGTTTTAATGCTCTCCCCGTACAAAACGTATATTGTAGGTTACAATTAGAATCCTCTTTGGATGAGTATACTGAATATAATTATCACTCTCACATTTCTCAATGTGGGAGGCACATAAGCGTGTCTTAAAGTTATGGGAAATGCATTCAGCTGGGCTCCTGCCATACATGAAAAAAGTAAACGGTTCAGCAAAGTAAGACCTTACTCGTGAAAATTCAAATACTATATAAATCCCAAAAATACCTCTCTTTCTCCTTTTCAGATTGCAGAATTGGTGAAACTCTGGTATTTCTGAATAAACTATTTAACAATACACTTAACAATCAATGGGGTAATAAACTGGGGTGATTACTCGCTAAGGCCTTAGAGAGCAATACACCGTCACATTTATAAATGTTATAAAAGATAGCTAGTGGACAATACAAATGAGACTGGGAAGATCGCTGATTCCTTCCAGCCCTATTATTCTAAATGTTATAACTTAGTAGTGGGCGAGAGTGAAGATCGTAACTGGACGTCTGCGGTCACAAGCTATCTCCAATCTATTATTTCCCCACATTACCAACAGATGACATAAACTCTCTTGAACAAACTTTTCTATTGCAAGAGGAAGAACAGGCAATATTGCCCTTCCCACCCAGAAAGAGCCCAGGTCACCTAAAACTCTTACTCCAGCAGCTGATTCATGAAGATCAGGTCAGCTTAATTTTTGGCCACGAGGCTACAAATATTACCACCGAAGTTAAAAATTCAGTCCATTTTGCCTCTTAGTCGGAGTCTTACTAAATTTTTCTGTCTACAGATGCAGAAAAGGTCATGATCAAGTGGATTGGGGCTTTATGATGTAGTATCTGGGGTTGGAGCCCACCTGACTTCATAAAATCTTAGCTATATGTGACTATCCCGGGACTTACCACATTGGGAGTTCTGGAAATATTTACAAGTCATACACTTCCTGATCTTTTTGAGCCATACAGACATTCACAGGGTGTCTTGCTTATTTTGAGGTCCTATGTGTCTCTACCTGAGCCCCCACCAACACTCAACCCAAGCCTCCACCCACACTATGTCTACAATATATATTTTGCTCATCCATAATCTTCGTCACATGATACCTTTTTTTACTTTAGTGTGGGAGAGAAATTTACCTGGTATGTTAAGTTCCTCCAAAATACTCATGCCACCTTTGCGACGGTCTATAAAGTATTATCTTGGTGGTATAGAGACCCACGCCTACTCCATAAAATGTACCCCAGGGTCTCTGACAGGTGCTGGAGATGTAACACAGCTAATGGAAGCTTTCTCTACCTCTGGTGGGATTGTTTAAGGCTTAGGCTCTTTTGGAATTCTGTTATTTAGGCCCAGATTTATCAAGCCTTGCAGTGTGATAAATAGCACGGCGATAAAGTACCAATCAATCAGCTCCTAACTGACATTTTTCAAACACAGTCTGTAACATAGCAGTTAGGAGCTGATTGGTTGGCACTTTATCACCATGCTATTTATCACTCTCCAAGGATTGAAAAATGGGGGGAAAAGTGTGCAGGTTTAATTTTCAGGGAAGCAGTACTGGATGACCTGGGATTCTGGCTTCTTATTTTTCTCATGCTCCTCCCAGCACTTTGAAGAAATCACTACTTAGACACTTTAACAATGCTGCAAAAACTGTGTTCTGGTTCTTTGGAGTTCACCCAACCGACCTTTTTGAAAGACTATTTTTTTCAAAAATAGATCATTATATGTATAATATATGTATGTATTGTATATCCTGTAAATGATCTCATCATTTTTTCTTCAGGTATTAATTCTGAATTTTGTGCTACCTGGTTATCCTGGTTGAAAGTCAAGGAGTTAGCCCATTGCGCCTCCTCTCTCAGCATTTCAGGAGTGCCCTCTGACCTCTTTTGACTGTCTCCAACAAGGACATGGAGGCTTGTAGACAGACTATAGTTTGCCTGTTCCATGTCAGTTCTTCAACGCAGGCACACATCCTGCACAATTCGACGTTCCCTCCTCTCCACTCACGCGCCTCTCCTCTCCCCTCCCCTTTACCTTATAATTATTGTAGAGCTACCTTTTACCTTGATTTAAATAAGGGTCAACCACTCAGATCTCTGTTGTTCCTATACTTATATAGTTCCCACAATTGCTATTCCTGTTTTAGATTGTGATTTCTTTCTACCTGAATATTCCAATTCCATTGTTAATGCTTGTTGCTATGTAAAATTTTTTTCAACAGTACGATATTTGAAATAAAAAAGTTTCTTCTAAAAACAAAAACCATGCAAGGCACAATATAAGCATATAGATCATAGTAGAACATGAATACAATGTATAGTAACCGAATGGCTGTACTGTATATCATCTCACCTTTTGTTCCCATTGGGGTAGGACAATCATCTGGCACAGGCGGAAGAACTCTTGTGTAATAGCTGACATTAGAATAGGCTTCCCAGCTAATGTAACCGTATGCTGAATTATATGTCGGAGGGCTGGGTATCAGATTGGAACGCACTAAAATAAATATATTTGAGTTTAATTATCATTTGTATATTTGTTGTATTACTTTACTTTTGCACAGAAAGATTACACTGAACCATACATAGCATGTTGCCGAGACATTTTAGGCCATATCCATGTTGGAGAGCATCATATGATCTTATGGAGTTTATTTACAAAAGGTTGATTTAACCGATTTTGTGTTTTCCACTGATTTTTTGGTCGATTTTGCAAATCGGAGATTTGCTAAAGGTACAAATCAACCAAAAATTTACAACACATCATGTACGGAATCCGAAGCAGAAGTCCAGAAAACTGTTGGGTCCCAGTTTGTCTGATGTTTCATGAACATTTCTTGTGGTACTCGCCTTGGCAAACCTGCTTTGGTTCTTCATTTATGCTTAGAATGTTTTCTCTACTTGTTGCATATTTGTTCTCTTTGTATTTGTTAAGTTTTTCTCACAATTGCAGGAATTTTATTGAAAATAAATGAAAATAAGAGATTTACTGACAGTTGATTTGTAAAATCGTCCTGAAATCGATCGACAAATTGACAAAAAATCAACCAAACAATAGACTAATAAATTACAGGTGTTTTTCACTTTAAAACACATTCTATTGCCTAAGGCAGAGGTTCCCATACTGTGTGCCGTGGCTCCCTGGGGTGCCTCGGGACACTTGCAGGGGTGCCCTGAGTTGGTGGTCCAGGACCAATTCAAATTATTTATGGTCAATATAATAGGCAAAACCAGTGCTGGTGGCTGCCAGTCATAAAATATGTGGCCAAACAGAAGCAAATCTTGTCCCTCACCACACAACTGACCCTAAGGATGACATATAAACGCGATCTACTTAATGTAATATTTCTTTCTAAATTTCTCAATAAGAAATTTTTGGCCTAGGGGTGCCGTGAAAAAAATTCTGATATTCTAGTGCGCCGTGATTTAAAAAAGTTTGGAAACCACTGGCCTAAGGCTTGATTATGATACCAAGAAAAGTAGGAATGATGGATGTTATGCCGATGTTTTTGCAATTGAACGATTATCAGTAAATTACACATGCATATGCATTGCACTGTGCATACGCCAAAGTCTAATAGCAATGCTGCTCGTAGCGTTTACCTTCACGCAAAGTGATTGACAGTCAGGCAGCATTTGTGGGCATTGAATGCAGGCCTCTTGTGCCAGTGTTTGGGTGTCTCTGTTCAGGCTGTCATGCTGCTTGCCCATTAATTTACTTGAGCTGACGATTATCAAAATGATCTAGGGCAGTATGGATGGTGTAATGGTTAGCATTCCTGCCTCACAGCACTGAGGTCATGGGTTCAATTCCCACCATGGCCCAAACTGTGTGTAGTTTGTATATTCTCTCTGTGCTTGCATGGGTTTCCTCTGGGTACTCTGGTTTCCACAATCGAAATATATACTGTAAGGTCAACTGGCTCCCCTCAAAGATTAACCCTAGTGTGCATGTACAGTACATGTGTTTTTCTAAAAGGGGGGGGAGGGGCATTTGAGCGCTATATCTGCATGGCACCTGTAATAAAAAAGGAGCCGTAAACACATTGATATTAACCAATTTTTTATTACAGGTGCCATGCAGATATAGCGCTCAAATTCCCCCCCCCCCCCCTTCTTTGTATCTTAAGTAATAAATTGAGCTGCTTAGGTAATCCAAGCGCAGAATACACATTTTCTGTAATACATGTGCTCTTCTGGCAGACTAGATGGGCCAAGTGGTCTTTATCTGCTGTCAAAATTCTGTACATGGCCGCTGGGTTTGTTTTGCATAATTTCGCACATCCTCAGCTTGAACAATCGCAGCTGTGATCGCCATAGCATCCGTCAATGAATCACACAGCTCAGAGACCACTGCACAGGTAGGGCCGGGTTAAACCATCGGGGGGGGGGCCCGGAGCACTTGTGATAAGGGTACTCCTTCTCCTAGTTCAGGAGAAGGAGTAATCAGCTGCAGCCAGACACTGTAAGGGTTAAAACCCTTTTCATCTCATTGCTAGGCAACCATGGCACCTAGAAGAAAATATGTGCAGCACTAGGACCCGAGGCTTTCCAGCAGGAGCAGGAATCTGGGAGCGCCTTGATTGGCTGTGGTCGAGTGTGGGGAGAATCAGGAAGAAGAGCCGCTGAGAGAGGAGAGTGAGCCCCGTTAGAGAGAAGTCCAGGGGTAGCAAGATGCAGTAAACCAGCAGGAGCTGGCCTGAGACAGGACACAGCTGCACAGGAGCAGCAGCGTGTTCCACAGAAGGGGGAGATGCCACACATCGGGAGGCTGTCACCCTGCAAAGCAGCAGTGAGAAGAAGTGACCGACAGGAGCCAACAACAGCAGCAGACAACACAGGTTCTCTACCTCACCCCAGACAGCCCCAACCTTTGGGCATCCAGGCCAACAGTGACCAACCTGCCAACTTTCCAAGTCACAGCCCCTCTTGGGACAGATCACAGCAGGGCTCTATTTACAAGGAGAGGGACACGTGTGATTTATTTGGGCCTACCAGCCACTTTACCAGATATCCTTAAGGGATAGGGTTGTGTGAATCCCCTGTTCCCCTTTACCACTTTAATTACAAGGAAAACATGGACATTGCCATTTATCCCATGCCTGCTTGAACTGCAGCACTACATGTGTGCCAGGATTGTGTTATTTGCTCTGTGTCCCACTGTATGCTGACATTAGTTTAACTAACTGCACTCTCTATTGGAAGGTAACCGCCAGTACAGTGCACTCATCCATATGTTACACAGCGCCCCCTATTGGAAGCATACACTGTGCTAGAAGTACCTGCTCTACCGCACCCTCTATTGGAAGCATACACTATGCTAGAAGCACCTGCTCTACAGCACCCTCTATAGGAAGCATACACTGTGCTAGAAGTACCTGCTCTACAGCACCCTCTATTGGAAGCATACACTTATACACTGAGTTGCGTGTCATATGCTCCACAACATCCTCTATTGGAAGCTCATGCAATGCATTGTTAGTCACTATCCTACAGAACCCCTATTGGAATACAAATGCTGTGCATAGCCCTGATTCACTTCACAGTTCCCTCTGGAGGACATTAATGCGCAGGATCTAATAGAGGAAAATACTGCTACTACTGTGGAACCCTAACCGCAGGGACTGAACCATCTTATCTGGTGCACAGCGCCACCTTGTGGACAGTTTATATTATACTGGTTTAGTGACAGGAGATTGCTAATCTCAAGAGTATTTGCTTGTGATGATTATATGCAGCGATGTAACTACGTGTGTGCCGAGTGTGCGCTGCCCACAGCGCATGGGCACTGCAGGCGCAACCGGCACTCACTCTCTCCTCCTTCCTCCTCCTCTTCTCCCCCCCCTCCCCCGCCGCTGCAGCCCCCCGCATCCAGTCCACATATTCACTTCAATGAGTCTGCCACCGCCGCCCACCCTCTCACCTGCAGGTGGCCTGTATCCCTTTTGTAGCAGCTAAGCTGTTGCCTTGGTGATATGCAGAGCTCCAGAGCTCTGCCCTGAACTCGGCGGCGGCACACACACGATTGCAGGAGCCGGAAGAAGCGCAGGAGCGGACCGAGGCAGTGTGGGGTGAGTTACAGGGGGGGGGGTTGCAAATGGCAGCATTAACGCACACTTGGCTCGGCAGCTCCACACTGACTGATGACACTCACGGTTCCCTACACCCCAGTCTCCCAGTCTCTGCTCCCCTCACTCAGTCACCCACTTGCTCTGCTCCCTATACCCACTTGCTCTGTTCCCCTCACTCACTGCTTCCTACACTCACCCTCACTGCGCCCTACACCCACTCTCTGCTCCCTACACCCACTCTCTGCATCCTACACCCACTCTCTGCATCCTACACCCACTTGCTTTGTTCCCCTCACTCACTGCTCCCTACACTCACTGTTCCCTACACCCACTCTCTCTGCTCCTTTCATTCACTGCTCCCTACACCCATTCTCTCTGCTACCTACTCACCCTCACTGCTCCCTACACCCACTCTCTGCTCCCTACACCCACTCACTGCTCCCTACACCCACTCTCTGCTCCCTACACCCACTCTCTGCTCCCTACACCCATTGTCTCATCTTCCCTCACCCACCGACCCTCACTGCTTCCTACACTCACCCTCACTGTACCCTACCCTACAACCACTCTCTCTGCTCCACTCACTCACCCTCACTGCTCTCTACACTCACCCTCACTGCTCGCTACAACCACCTCTGTGCTCCCCTCACTCACCCTCACTGTTCCCTACATCCACTCTCTCTTCTCAGCCCACTCACCTTCACTGCTCCCTACACTCACCCTCACTGTACCCTACAACCACTCTCTCTGCTCCCCTCACTCACCCACCCACCCTCACTGCTCCCTAAACTCACCCTCACTGTTCCCTACACCCACTCTCTCTGCTCCCCTCACTCACTTCTCCCTACATGCACTCACTGCTCCCTACATCCACTCTCTTTGCTACCCTCACTGCTCTCTACGCTCACCCTTTCTGCTCCATACACTCACTGCTCCCTACACTAACACTTTCTGCTCCCTATGCTCACTGCTCCCTACGCTCACCCTCACTGTTCCCTACACCCACTCCCTCTGCTCCTCTCACTCACTGCTCCCTACACCCTCTCTCTGCTCCCCTCACCCACCCACCCACCCACCTTCACTGCTCCCAACACTCACCCTCACTGTACCCTATGGCCACTCTCTTTGCTCTGCTCACTCACCCTCACTGCTCCCTACACTCACCCTCACTGCTCCCTACAACCACTCTCTCTGCTCCCCTCACTCACCCTCACTGCTCCCTACAACCACTCTCTCTGCTCCCCTCACTCACCCTCACTGCTCCCTACATCCACTCTCTCTGCTCAGCCCACTCACCCTCACTGCTCCCTACACTCACCCTCACTGTACCCTACAACCACTCTCTCTGCTCCCCTCACTCACCCTCAGTGCTCCCTACATCCACTCTCTCTGCTCCCCTCACTCACTGCTCCCTACACTGACCCACCTCTCACTGCTCCCTACACCCACCCTCACTGCTTGATAACCTCACCCTCACTGATCCCTACACCCTTCCTCACTTTTCCCTACACTCAACCTTACTCACTACTCACTACAACCAGGGCCATAACTAGGTGTGTGCAGATGGTGCTTTGCCCAGAGCGCATTTGCCCTGTGGGGGCACCATCTACAGACACCCCAACTTGCCGCCTATTCCCTCATGTTGTCCGTTGATGGACGCTCCTCCCACTCCCGCTCCCCTGAGCACTCTGTGTGCATTAGAGCATCCGATGTCTTGCTCCTCAGCCCCAAGCTCGCTCTCTCAGGGAGGGAGCAGCACCAGCCTCTGCCCAATCAGATTGCAGCATCGGTAAGAGTAACGGCTGGCTGCAGAAGTCCCTCACTCCCTTTGCATGACAGACGTCGGAGGAGGTACAGCTGCTACTGCTACAGACCGCGATACCTCAGGATTCCTCTCCCTAGTATGCTCCACCCCCTCCGTCTCCTGTAGTTTCTGAGAAGGGACTGGAGTACAGGAGCTGTTCCCTGGCAAAAGAAATGTAAGTAGCAGCTTAGCTGCCAACCACATTATACAGCA
The DNA here is from genome assembly GCF_028390025.1 of Pseudophryne corroboree. Classification (NCBI taxonomy): domain Eukaryota; kingdom Metazoa; phylum Chordata; class Amphibia; order Anura; family Myobatrachidae; genus Pseudophryne; species Pseudophryne corroboree. The sequence goes on from NC_086451.1 coordinate 131,243,772, forward strand.
TGATGCAAATGCCCACTGTACAGCCTCAGATAGCAGTTATGAATTTCTTTTCTCTAACGTCCTAAGTGGATGCTGGGGACTCCGTAAGGACCATGGGGAATAGCGGCTCCGCAGGAGACTGGGCACATCTAAAGAAAGCTTTAGGACTATCTGGTGTGCACTGGCTCCTCCCCTTATGACCCTCCTCCAAGCCTCAGTTAGATCTTTGTGCCCGAACGAGAAGGGTGCACACTAGGGGCTCTCCTGAGCTTCTTAGTGAAAGTTTTAGTTTAGGTTTTTTATTTTCAGTGAGACCTGCTGGCAACAGGCTCACTGCATCGAGGGACTAAGGGGAGAAGAAGCGAACTCACCTGCGTGCAGAGTGGATTGGGCTTCTTAGGCTACTGGACATTAGCTCCAGAGGGACGATCACAGGTCCAGCCTGGATGGGTCCCAGAGCCGCGCCGCCGACCCCCTTACAGAGCCAGAAGGCAGAAGAGGTCCGGAAAATCGGCGGCAGAAGACGTCCTGTCTTCAACAAGGTAGCGCACAGCACTGCAGCTGTACGCCATTGCTCTCAGCACACTTCACACTCCGGTCACTGAGGGTGCAGGGCGCTAGGGGGGGCGCCCTGAGACGCAATAATAAACACCTTGGATGGCAAAAAATGCATCACATATAGCTCCTGGGCTATATGGATGCATTTAACCCCTGCCAAAATACATAAAAAAACGGGAGATAAGGCCGCCGATAAGGGGGCGGAGCCTATCTCCTCAGCACACTGGCGCCATTTTCCCTCACAACTCCGTTGGAGGGAAGCTCCCTGTCTCTCCCCTGCAGTCACTACACTACAGAAAGGGTTAAAAAAGAGAGGGGGGGCACTAATTACGCGCAGTATTAAAGATACAGCAGCTATAAGGGGAAAAACACTTATATAAGGTTATCCCTATATATATATATATATATATATATATATATATATAGCGCTCTGGTGTGTGCTGGCAAACTCTCCCTCTGTCTCCCCAAAGGGCTAGTGGGGTCCTGTCCTCTATCAGAGCATTCCCTGTGTGTGTGCTGTATGTCGGTACATTTGTGTCGACATGTATGAGGAGAAAAATGATGTGGAGACGGAGCAGATTGCCTGTAATAGTGATGTCACCCCCTAGGGGGTCGACACCTGAGTGGATGAACTGTTGGAAGGAATTACGTGACAGTGTCAGCTCTGTATAAAAGACAGTGGTTGACATGAGACAGCCGGCTACTCAGCTTGTGCCTGTCCAGACGTCTCATAGGCCGTCAGGGGCTCTAAAGCGCCCGTTACCTCAGATGGCAGATATAGACGCCGACACGGATACTGACTCCAGTGTCGACGGTGAAGAGACAAATGTGACTTCCAGTAGGGCCACACGTTACATGATTGAGGCAATGAAAAATGTTTTTACACATTTCTGATAATACGAGTACCACCAAAAAGGGGTATTATGTTCGGTGAGGAAAAACTACCTGTAGTTTTCCTGAATCTGAGAAATTAAATGAGGTGTGTGATGATGCGTGGTTTTCCCCCGATAACAACTGATAATTTCTAAAATGTTATTGGCATTATATCCTTTCCCGCCAGAGGTTAGGGTGCGTTGGGAAACACCCCCTAGGGTGGATAAAGCGCTCACACGCTTGTAAGGGCTCTTCCCTCTCCTGAGATGGCCGCCCTTAAGGATCCTGCTGATAGAAAGCAGGAGGGTATCCTAAAATGTATTTACACACATACTGGTGTTATACTGCGACCAGAAATCGCCTCAGCCTGGATGTGCAGTGCTGGGTTGGCGTGGTCGGATTCCCTGACTGAAAATATTGATACCCTAGATAGGGACAGTATATTATTGCCTATAGAGCATTTAAAAGATGCATTTCTATATATGCGTGATGCACAGCGGAATATTTGCCGACTGGCATCAAGTCAAAGTGCGTTGTCCATTTCTACCAGTAGAGGGTTATGGACACGTCAGTGGTCAGGTGATGCGTATTTCAAACGGCATTTGGAAGTATTGCCTTATTAAAGGGAGGAGTTATTTGGGGTCGGTCTTTCAGACCTGGTGGCCACGGCAACAGCTGGGAAATCCACGTTTGTACCCCAGGTCGCCTCTCAACATGAGAAGACGCCGTATTATCAGGCGCAGTCTTTTCGTGGACAAGCGGGCAAAAGATTCCTCATTTCTGCCCCGTGACAGAGGGAGAGGAAAAAGGCTGCAGAAATCAGCCAGTTCCCAGGAACAGAAACCCTCTCCCGCCTCTGCCAAGCCCTCAGTATGACGCTGGGGCTTTACAAGCAGAATCAGGCACGGTGGGGGGCCCGTCTCAATGAATTTCAGCGCGCAGTGGGCTCACTCGCAAGTAGACCCCTGGATCCTTCAGGTGATATCTCAGGGGTACAAATTAGAATTCGAGACGTCTCCCCCTCGCCGTTTCCTAAAGTCGGCTTTACCGATGTCTCCTTCTGACAGGGAGACTGTTTTGGAAGCCATTCACAAGCTGTATTCCCAGCAGGTGATAACAAGGTACCCCTCCTGCAACAGGGAACGGGGTATTATTCCACACTGTTGTGGTACCGAAGCCGGACGGCTCGGTGAGACCGATTCTAAATCTAAAATCTTTGAACACTTACATACAGAGGTTCAAATTCAAGATTGAGTCACTCAGAGCAGTGATTGCGAACCTGGAAGAAGGGGACTACATGATGTCTCGGGACATCAAGGATACTTACCTTCATGTCAAAATTTACCCTTCTCATCAAGGGTACCTCAGGTTTATGGTACAGAACTGTCACTATCAGTTCAGACGCTGCCGTATGGATGGTCCACGGCACCCCGGGTCTTTACCAAGGTAATGGCCGAAATGATGATATTCCTTCGAAGGAAGGGAATTTTAGTTATCCTTTACTTGGACGATTCCCTGATAAGGGTAAGATCCAGGGAACAGTTGGAGGTCGGTGTAGCACTATTTCAGGTAGTGTTGCGGCAGCACGATTGGATTCTCAATATTCCAAAATCGCAGCTGGTTCCGACGACTTGTCTTCTGTTCCTAGGGATGATCCTGGACACAGTCCAGAAAAAGGTGCTTCTCCCGGAGGGGAAAGCCAGGGAGTTATCCGAGCTAGTCAGGAACCTCCTAAAACCGAGCCAAGTCTCAGTGCATCAATGCACAAGGGTTCTGGGTAAAATGGTGGCTTCCTAAGAAGCAATCCCATTCGGCAGATTCCACGCAAGAATTTTCCAGTGGGACCTGCTGGACAAATGGTCCGGGTCGCATCTTCAGATGCATCAGCGGATAACCCTGTCACCAAGGACAAGGGTGTCCCTCCTGTGGTGGTTGCAGAGTGCTCATCTTCTAGAGGGCCGCAGATTCGGCATTCAGGACTGGGTCCTGGTGACCACGGATGCCAGCCTGCGAGGCTGGGGAGCAGTCACACAGGGAAGGAATATCCAGGGCTTATGGTCAAGTCTGGAGACATCACTTCACATAAATATCCTGAAGCTAAGGGCCATTTACAATGCTCTAAGCTTAGCAAGTCCTCTGCTTCAAGGTCAGCCGGTGTTGATCCAGTCGGACAACATCACGGCAGTCACCCACGTAAACAGACAGGGTGGCACAAGAAGCAGGAGGGCAATGGCAGAAGCTGCAAGGATTCTTCGCTGGGCGGAAAATCATGTGATAGCACTGTCAGCAGTATTCATTCCGGGAGTGGACAACTGGGAAGCAGACTGTTAGGGTCTCCTGCCCTGTGCTGCCACGTCGTCATGGCAACCGGGAGACAAGTGCTAGCGGAGTAACCTGAGCGCAGCTGATACTCCGGTTCGGGTCTTTTGCTGTGCAGTGGTTATAGGCTCTGTGCATGGCAGGGGATCCGGTGCTGGTTTTTGTGCTCACAGTCTGTGAGGTCTGAGTGGGGCGTGGACAGCACCTGCTTTATAAGGCCTCTTTTCAGGGTAAGCAGATGCTGCTGAATCTTTGTTGGTTAGTCAGTTTCTGAAAGTTAGCCAGTACTGTGTAGCTTTGTATTTGTTTGTTGCTTACTGCAAATAGGCCTGGGGATTTGGTATTACACTCTGCCAATCCAGACCTAGCAGTAAGACTGGAGTCAGTCGTTTAGCTTGCTGGAGTTCTGTTACTACTCTGTGAACTTAGCAAGTTTGCGGCTGTATTCTAAGACTTGCCTGTCTAATCCTGTCTCACTGTGCTAGGTGTCAGGGGTCAGTTTAGTGGCAGTAAACCGAACCTGTGCACTGCAAGTGAGAATTAGGATTGTGGAGAATCTCCTTGTGTCTATCATTCCATCTCTGACCAAGGAGTTTACTGCCACACCCGTTGGTAACCCTTTAGGGTTTTGCTGTTGCCCTTAGCAACAGCATTTCGGGTTTTCTATGTATTAAAACACAACATCTTGCTTTTCACATCTGAGCAGTTCTAATACAAGGGAGATACCCAGTTCCTTAGCCTCTGGGCTTCTCTGTTCACGTTGTGTGTGTTTTGTTACCCTACCACCTTCTGTGTACGTTATGTCATATTCCCTAGTCTGTCTGTGAGTCCATTTGTTTTGCATAACAGTTCAAACACCAGTACATTCCTGCAGGCACGGGAGTGCATAACAGTCCTGACACCAGTACTTTCCTGCAGGCACTGGTGTGCATAACATATTCAGCAGCCCAATACTCCTGTTGAAATTTTGTGGGAATATGGAGCATACCCCTCAAAATACGTTGCAACAGGTGGTTGATCAGGTGCAGGTCCTGACTCAAAAATGTAATGATTTGTCCATTAAAATGCACACCTCCCAGGCTGCTGGCGGAGCTCCCGCAGCAGCAGCACCTGCAGGGGTTAAGGAGCCGAAAGTAAATCTCCCGGATCGTTTTTCTGGAGATCGCTCGCAGTTCTTTTGTTTCAAGGAGAGCTGCAAGCTATACTTCCGGCTTAGGCCTCAGTCTTCTGGGTCGGAGATTCAGCGGGTGGGCATAGTGATTTCCTTGCTACAAGGAGACCCACAGGTCTGGGCATATGGGTTGCAGCCTGACTGTCCGTCGCTTAAAAGTGTTGATGCTTTTTTTACGGCACTGGGCATGTTGTATGATGACCCTGACAAGACGGCCTCAGCCGAGGCTCAGATTTCGATCCTTAAGCAAGGGAGAAGGCCAGTTGAGGTTTACTGTACGGAGTTTCGGAGGTTGGCCCATGATACCCAGTGGAATGACCCAGCCCTGAGACACCAGTACCGAAGAGGTCTTTCTAACCAGATAAAGGACCAACTGGTACAACATCCCTTGCCTGATAGCTTGGATCAGCTCATGCAGTTATCCATCCGGGTGGATAGACGGCTGAGAGAGCGTAGGCTTGAAAGGGAGACTGAGATTTCCTTCCTTCCCAAGGGAACCTCAGACTCTGAGGAATTTTCCGAGGAGCCTATGCAGATTGGGGCTACCCGCCTCTCCTCGCGTGAGAAGATGCGGAGGAGACAGCAGGGGTGGTGTTTGTACTGTGGGAATAAAGGTCATGTGGTAGTATCATGCCCAGAAAAGCCGGAAAACTTCAGGGCCTGAGGGTGATGGGAAATATCCTGTCAGGCCAGAAGTCAGAATTTCCCAAGAAGACTTTTATCATTCCGGTGACTTTGAAGATCCTCGGTCAAACTGTCAAGACTGAGGCCTTTGTGGACAGTGGGGCCGACGAGGTTTTTATGGACCGCCAATTCGCCCTGAAACACTCTGTTCCCTTAGTACCCTTGGCATCGGAAATTGAGATTTGTGGGTTAAACGGGGAACCATTATCCCAAGGTAAAATTACCTCTTGCACTAGCCAGATTTCTTTGTTTATTGGAGCCACACACTCTGAAAAATTGTCCTTTTATGTGACTGTCTGTACTTTTGCCCCATTGGTGTTGGGGTTACCCTGGTTAAGGGCCCACAATCCTCAATTTGACTGGGTCTCTGGGGAGATTCTTAGTTGGAGTACTGATTGTTTCAGGAGTTGCTTGAGCCTTCCAGTCAGGTTCTCGCAGCTAAGTTTGCCAGGATTGCCAGGGTGTTATGCAGATTTTGCGGACGTGTTCTCCAAAAAAATTGCAGAGGTACTACCTCCCCATCGCTCCTATGACTGTGCCATTGATTTGTTGCCAAATGCTAAGCTTCCCAAGAGCAGGTTGTACTCCCTGTCACGTCCTGAGACTCAGGCTATGGCAGAGTACATTCAGGAGAACTTGGCTAAGGGATTTATCAGACCTTCACAGTCTCCAGTTGGGTCGGGGTTCTTCTTCGTGGGTAAAAAGGACGGTTCGTTGCGACCCTGCATCGACTTCAGGGAATTGAACCGTATCACGATTAAAAACTCATACCCACTGCCTCTCATTTCGGTCTTGTTTGACCAGCTTCGTACTGCCACCATTTTTTCTAAGATTGACCTACGCGGTGCGTACAATCTAATCCGAATAAGAGAGGGGGATGAATGGAAGACTGCCTTTAATACCCACTCGGGGCATTATGAATATTTGGTGATGCCTTTTGGGCTCTGTAATGCCCCGGCAGTCTTCCAGGATTTCATGAATGATGTGCTCAGGGAATATTTGGATAGATTCTTAGTTGTATACTTAGATGACATCCTAATCTTCTCCCATTCCCTGGAGGAACATCGGAAGCATGTACGCTTAGTCCTCCAGAAACTCAGAGACCACCGGCTTGGGGCGAAGCTGGAGAAGTGCGAATTTGAAGTTCAGCAAATCGCATTTCTAGGATATATTATCTCCCCAGAAGGTTTCCAAATGGAGGGTTCCAAGGTACAGGCAGTCCTGGATTGGGTGCAGCCCACTAGTTTGAAGGCGCTTCAGCATTTCCTGGGCTTTGCGAATTTTTATAGACGATTTATCGCTGGATTTTCGTCTATAGTGGCGCCCTTGGTGGCACTCACTAAGAAAGGGGCGGATGTTGCTCACTGGTCTTGTGAGGCTAAAGCGGCTTTTGCCCGTCTCAAAAGGGCATTTGTTTCGGCCAAGGTGCTGCGACACCCAGATCCAGAGCGTCCTTTTGTGGTGGAGGTGGATGCCTCTGAGATGGGTATTGGGGCAGTGCTTTCTCAGATGGGAGTGTCAGATAATCGCCTTCATCCCTGTGCTTACTTTTCCCGTAAATTTTCGCCTGCCGAGATGAATTATGACGTGGGTAACCGGGAATTGTTGGCTATTAAGGATGCACTCGAGGAGTGGAGACACTGGCTTGAGGGGGCTAAGTTTGTGGTCTCAATTCTCACTGACCATAAGAATCTGGCATATTTAGAGTCAGCGAAGCGTCTCAATGCCAGGCAGGCACGATGGGCTTTGTTTTTTGCTCGCTTTAATTTTTTGATAACATATCGCCCTGGGTCAAAAAACATCAAGGCTGATGCGCTCTCGCGGAGTTTTGCTCCAATCCAGGAGACCACCGAGGAGCCGTTGCCCATTGTTTCCCCATCATGTATTAAAGTGGGCATTACCCAGGACCTCTTATCATTAGTCCTTAGAGCACAGGAGCAGGCTCCTCCAGACCTTCCGGTAGGTCTTTTGTTTGTGCCTCCTAGGTTAAGACAGCGAGTGTTCCTGGAATTCCATGCCAAGAAGTCTGCAGGTCACCCGGGTATTGCCAGAACTCGGGAGTTGCTATCTAGGGCGGTGTGGTGGCCCTCGGTGGCTAAGGATGTGGATCAGTGGGTTCGGGCATGTGACATCTGTGCCCGAAATAAGACTCCTAGAGGGGTTCCTGTTGGCCCACTACATCCACTCTCTATCCCATCTAAGCCATGGACCCACATTTCAATGGATTTTGTGGTGGACTTGCCCAAATCCTCGGGGATGACAGCCATCTGGGTTGTCGTTGACAGGTTTTCGAAGATGGCGCACTTCGTTCCACTGGTTGGGCTGCCATCGGCCAGACGCCTGTCTGAATTATTTATGCTGCATGTTGTGCGTCTCCACGGGTTGCCACTTGATGTGGTCTCTGACCGCGGATCCCAGTTTGTGGCCAAATTCTGGAGGGCATTTTGTTCCGATCTCCAGATTTCTGTCAGCTTGTCGTCGGGCTACCATCCGCAGTCTAATGGGCAGACTGAAAGGGTGAACCAGTCCTTGGAGCAGTTCCTCAGGTGTTATGTCTCCAAGTGTCAGACTGACTGGGTTGCTCATCTGTCCATGGCGGAGTTTGCCTATAACAACGCGGCTCACTCTGCTACAGGGATCTCTCCCTTCCTTTGTGTGTATGGGCATCATCCTAAGGCCAATTCTTTTGACCCCCTGGACTCCACGCCTGGTGGTTCCTCTGTGGTTTCGGTCCTTAGAGGTATTTGGCGGAAAGTGAAGAAAGCCCTTGTGTCTGTGTCATTAGTGACCAAAAGGGTTTTTGATAAGCGGAAAAGACCCTGCAGCTTCAAATTAGGAGACTTCGTCTGGTTGTCTACCAAGAATTTGAAGTTGAGACAGCCATCTCATAAGTTAGGCCCCCGGTTCATCGGCCCTTATAAGATCACCAGGGTTATCAATCCGGTGGCATTTCAGTTAGATCTGCCCCGTTCTTTGGGTATCAATAAAACATTTCATTGTTCCCTTTTAAAACGGGCGATTAGTAATCCTTCTTCCAGTGGAAGACCTTCCCCTCTTCTGATACGTGGCCAGAGGGAGTTTGTTGTTGAAAGGATTCTTGACTCCAAGGTGGTTCGGGGTCGGCTGTCATTTTTGGTGCACTGGAAGGGGTATGGCCCGGAGGAGCGGTCGTGGGTGCGCAGTTGTGATCTTCATGCCCCCAGACTGATACGCTCTTTCTTCTCACAGTTCCCCGATAAACCCGGTGGTAGGGGTTCTTTGACCCCTCGTCAGAGGGGGGGTACTGTTAGGGTCTCCTGCCCTGTGCTGCCACGTCGTCATGGCAACCGGGAGACAAGTGCTAGCGGAGTAACCTGAGCGCAGCTGATACTCCGGTTCGGGTCTTTTGCTGTGCAGTGGTTATAGGCTCTGTGCATGGCAGGGGATCCGGTGCTGGTTTTTGTGCTCACAGTCTGTGAGGTCTGAGTGGGGCGTGGACAGCACCTGCTTTATAAGGCCTCTTTTCAGGGTAAGCAGATGCTGCTGAATCTTTGTTGGTTAGTCAGTTTCTGAAAGTTAGCCAGTACTGTGTAGCTTTGTATTTGTTTGTTGCTTACTGCAAATAGGCCTGGGGATTTGGTATTACACTCTGCCAATCCAGACCTAGCAGTAAGACTGGAGTCAGTCGTTTAGCTTGCTGGAGTTCTGTTACTACTCTGTGAACTTAGCAAGTTTGCGGCTGTATTCTAAGACTTGCCTGTCTAATCCTGTCTCACTGTGCTAGGTGTCAGGGGTCAGTTTAGTGGCAGTAAACCGAACCTGTGCACTGCAAGTGAGAATTAGGATTGTGGAGAATCTCCTTGTGTCTATCATTCCATCTCTGACCAAGGAGTTTACTGCCACACCCGTTGGTAACCCTTTAGGGTTTTGCTGTTGCCCTTAGCAACAGCATTTCGGGTTTTCTATGTATTAAAACACAACATCTTGCTTTTCACATCTGAGCAGTTCTAATACAAGGGAGATACCCAGTTCCTTAGCCTCTGGGCTTCTCTGTTCACGTTGTGTGTGTTTTGTTACCCTACCACCTTCTGTGTACGTTATGTCATATTCCCTAGTCTGTCTGTGAGTCCATTTGTTTTGCATAACAGTTCAAACACCAGTACATTCCTGCAGGCACGGGAGTGCATAACAGTCCTGACACCAGTACTTTCCTGCAGGCACTGGTGTGCATAACACAGACTTCCTCAGCACGACCTCCACCCACTCCACTCCAGAAGTCTTCCACATGATTATAAACCGTTGGGAAAAACTCGACAGGTATTGCGCCAGGTCAAGGGACCCTCAGGCAATACCTGTAGACGTTCTGGTAACACCGTGGGTGTACCAGTCAGTGTATGTGTTCCCTCCTCTGCCTCTCATACCCAAGGTACTGAGATTGATAAGATGGAGAGGAGTAAGCACTATATTCGTGGCTCCGGATTGGCCAAGAAGGACTTGGTAACCGTAACTTCAAGAGATGCTCACGGAGGATCCGTGGCCTCTACCTCTAAGATGGGACCTGCTCCAGCAAGGACCCTGTCTGTTCCAAGACTTACCACGGCTGCGTTTGACGGCATGGCGGTTGAACGCCGGATCCTGAAAAGGCATTCCGGATGAAGTCATCCCTATCCTGATCAAAGCCAGGAAGGATGTAACCGCAAAACATTATCACCGCATTTGGCGAAAATATGTTGCGTGGTGCGAGGCCAGTAAGGCCCGACGGAGGAAATTCAACTGGGTCGTTTCCTACATTTCCTGCAAACAGGAGTGTCTATGGGCCTGAAATTGGGGTCCATTAAGGTTAAAATTTCGGCCCTGTCAATTTTCTTCCAAAAAGAACTAGCTTCAGTCCCTGAAGTTCAGACGTTTGTAAAAGGGGTACTGCATATACAGCCTCCTTTTGTGCCTTCAGTGGCACTTTGGGATCTCAATGTAGTTTTTGGGTTCCAAAAGTCACATTGGTTTGAACCACTTAAATCTGTGGAGTTAAAATATCTCACATGGAAAGTGGTCATGCTGTTGGCCCTGGCCTGGGCCAGGCGCGTGTCAGAATTGGCGGCTTTATCCTGTAAAAGCCCTTATCTGATTTTCCATTCGGACAGGGCGGAATTGAGGACTCGTCCTCAGTTTCTCCCTAAGGTGGTTTCTGCGTTTCACCTGAACCAACCTATTGTGGTGCCTGCGGCTACTAGGGACTTGGAGGACTCCAAGTTGCTAGACGTTGTCAGGGCCCTGAAAATATATGTTTCCAGGACGGCTGGAGTCAGGAAAACTGACTCGCTGTTTATCCTGTATGCACCCAACAAGCTGGGTGCTCCTGCTTCTAAGCAGACTATTGCTCGTTGGATTTGTAGTACAATTCAGCTTGCACATTCGGTGGCAGGCCTGCCACAGCCAAAAATCTGTAAATGCCCACTCCACAAGGAAGGTGGGCTCATCTTGGGCGGCTGCCCGAGGGGTCTCGGCTTTACAACTTTGCCGAGCAGCTACTTGGTCAGGAGCAAATACGTTTGTAAAATTCTACAAAATTGATACCCTGGCTGAGGAGGACCTGGAGTTCTCTCATTTGGTGCTGCAGAGTCATCCGCACTCTCCCGCCCGTTTGGGAGCTTTGGTATAATCCCCATGGTCCTTACGGAGTCCCCAGCATCCACTTAGGACGTTAGAGAAAATAAGAATTTACTTACCGATAATTCTATTTCTCGTAGTCCGTAGTGGATGCTGGGCGCCCATCCCAAGTGCGGATTGTCTGCAATACTGGTACATAGTTATTGTTACCAAAAAATCGGGTTATTGCTGTAGTGAGCCATCTTTTCTAGAGGCTCCTCTGTTATCATGCTGTTAACTGGGTTCAGATCACAAGTTGTACGGTGTGATTGGTGTGGCTGGTATGAGTCTTACCCGGGATTCAAGATCCTTCCTTATTGTGTACGCTCGTCCGGGCACAGTATCCTAACTGAGGCTTGGAGGAGGGTCGTAGGGGGAGGAGCCAGTGCACACCAGATAGTCCTAAAGCTTTCTTTAGATGTGCCCAGTCTCCTGCGGAGCCGCTATTCCCCATGGTCCTTACGGAGTCCCCAGCATCCACTTAGGACGTTAGAGAAAAGAAATTCATAACTGCTATCTGAGGCTGTACAGTGGGCATTTGCATCATGCTGTATAATGTGGTTGGCAGCTAAGCTGCTACTTACATTTCTTTTGCCAGGGAACAGCTCCTGTACTCCAGTCCCTTCTCAGAAACTAAAGGAGACGGAGGGGGTGGAGCATACTAGGGAGAGGAATCCTGAGGTATCGCGGTCTGTAGCAGTAGCAGCTGTACCTCCTCCGACGTCTGTCATGCAAAGGGAGTGAGGGACTTCTGCAGCCAGCCGTTACTCTTACCGATGCTGCAATCTGCTTGGGCAGAGGCTGGTGCTGCTCCCTCCCTGAGAGAGCGAGCTTGGGGCTGAGGAGCAAGACATCGGATGCTCTAATGCACACAGAGTGCTCAGGGGAGCGGGAGTGGGAGGAGCGTCCATCAGCGGACAACATGAGGGAATAGGCGGCAAGTTGGGGTGTCTGTAGATGGTGCCCCCACAGGGCAAATGCGCTCTGGGCAAAGCACCATCTGCACACACCTAGTTATGGCCCTGGTTGTAGAGAGTAGTGAGTAAGGTTGAGTGTAGGGAAAAGTGAGGAAGGGTGTAGGGATCAGTGAGGGTGAGGTTATCAAGCAGTGAGGGTGGGTGTAGGGAGCCGCTATTCCCCATGGTCCTTACGGAGTCCCCAGCATCCACTACGGACTACGAGAAATAGAATTATCGGTAAGTAAATTCTTATTTTGAGCATTTGTTGAACAACTTAAGGGCCCTACACACCCAGCGCTGTGTCCCGCCGAGGTGCCCGACGGGCGACTCTGCCCGTCACCCTGCTCCATAGCAGTGCTTGAAATATGGATAAAATTGTCCATAATGGCATGCATGTATAAGTGACACGGCACCAACGATGAACGAGTGTGGGGCCGCGCATCATTCATCGTTGGTGCCTACACACTGAACGATATGAACGAGTTCTCGTTCATTAATGAACGAGAGCGCTCATATTGTTCAGTTAGATCATTAAGTGTGTAGGGCCTATAAGTGTGAGACCATGCAATTGACTGTTCTGGTATAAAGTATACTCCTGTGTGATGTAATATAAGTGATGAACACACACACGCACTCCCCTCCCTCCTTTCTACCTGGCATAATGTGTCACAGGAGTTTTACCTGGCGTAATGTGAGCTCTACCTGGTATAAAGAGTATCTGGGGCTCTAAGGGGTGCAAAAGGGGGCTCTACATACCGTATTGTGCAAAAGGGGGCTCTACCTGGCGTAATGTGTGATAGGCTGTACCTGGTGTAATGTGTGTAAGTGAGTTTGGAGATTACTGTGCAGCGTAACATGAATTGGTATTATTTTGTGGCCATGCCCCTTCCCCATGATGCCACTTCGGCGCGCACTTTCACAAATTTGAAGTTGGAGGGAGGGCGCCAATGCGATTTCTTGCACACAGCTCTAAAATGTCTACTTACGGCACTGATTATATGTGAATGTTTTGCTATTTTTAGTGATTAGTGATTGTCGTTATTGAATGCATTATTGCTAAGGTTTGTTGTGCTGATATTTACTGCACGTGTTTCACCTTAATCTCAATTGGCCTTACAGCGGTGACCAGCTACCTCCTGCACAATAAACTTGTTGTCACCGTTAATTTGTGCTTTCTTTTATCTGTGGGGTCTTCCTTGGGGTTTCCATTCTCCTGCCACAGGCTCCTGCGGAAGAAGCCGTGAGAGGTCATGAAACAGCAAGAGTCCTATGGGGAAAACAGGTATACCTCTACACCATCACAGGAGTGCTATTACACATTTACGATAGGGGGCCCTCCCCTTTTGTCAGCACCACCCCTTGCCTGTGTGTGCATCATTCCCCGTATCTCCATGATACAGCAGCATCACAGGTCCTACCGGCATTCCTGCAGAGTAAGTGAGAGCCAATAAGGATCAGGTACTGAAGGAAGCCAAAGACTCAACATCCCTGTGTCTCATAGCCTCATCTCTCCCTAAGTCTCTCATCACCCCGTGTCTATCGTCCTCACCTCCACTGCATTATCAGCCTCACCCCTGTGTCTCTCAGCCTCATCCCATTATGTACTGTATCTCAGCCTCAACTACCCCCTGTTTCTCCGCCTCCCCTCCCCTTTGTCTCCCTTTGATCTTTGCTTGTATGGTAGCTTGTCTCTGGTGTGTTATGTATTAATGTTTATTAATATGTACTCACCATTCTGCTTCTCAGCACATTGATGCGCCAGCAGGCACTGTGCGCAGGCCAGACCTGAATCATAGACACTTATCTCCTCTCTCTGCTACAGCACTGGGGCCTCCTGCTCTTTTCTGACTATTCCAACCTTCTATCTACCTCCTATTTCCACTTCATCTTCTCTGTCCCGGCCAAGACAGGTTATTCATTGTGTGAGGAACAGTCAGAACAAAGCCTGAGATGTGGTGCCAGAAGGATACATCATCAAAGGGGACAATCCACAGCACCTGCTGCTGGGACTGCTGTTTCTGGTGGCAGAGGATTCGAAGCAACCCCGGCAGGGGGGGCCCGTGATAGGGGGCCCCCCTTAATCCTGCTCTGTGCACAGGGATCCCACTATTGGAGATATATGCAAACCAGAATTAGAAGAACAACAGCAGCTTCTTGCATGTGGTAGGTTTTATCCAATATAAAATCAACAGGAAGTGGAAGTCGATTTTTGACCAAATTTTTTGTCTATTTGCAGACATCCGCCGTCCAAACGCCTGGACACGCCTGCATTGGACTCACCACTCCCCGAAACCGGTGAGTTGCCACTCGGATCCGCCTTCCTCCTGTCAATCTTCTTGCGGTAGCCGCTGCAACCGCTTTCTTCGCTAGCGGCGTTGCAGCCTGGCGACGGCCGTCACCGGGCAATGACGCGCCTGCGCAATGCAGCTGCCGTGCATGCGCAGGTCTGACCCGATTGCACGGCTGCGAAGAAGCGCAGCGTGCGATCGGGTCGGAATGACCCCCATAGTCTCCAGTGTGCAATCACCAGTAACCAATACAAAGCACCCTAGTCCGTAGTATAGACTCCTCCTATATACCATGATTCCCGGAGGTGAGTATAAAGCTACCAAGTCTTCAGTGTATAGCTACGAAGTGTATAGATTCCCAGAGTCAAGTATATGACATGTCCGTATGGAGCTTTGGCAAAAACATGGAAAAATAACACTTGCCGTATATTCTCATAGGAGCTGGTTTAGAATCAGTGAGAAGCAAGATGATCTTACCTGTTAGAACTAGCTTTACAATTGTATTACGGATAAATGTTGCATTCACTATATCCCAAATCCATTTAAACCGAGTCAATATGTAGTGATAAAAAGATGGACTTGGCCGCAGAAATTCATGAATTCTAGACCATAATTCAGCTGCAAATAAAAATAAATCAATTAGATGTATTTAAAATGTCAGTTCAAGCTTCATAAGCAGAACTTTGAAAAGGGGAATACATATGATGGTCAAGAGCAGCTCTAAACCAACTGTTTATGGGACTGAAAATAATCCCCCTTTTCTCAGTTCTGCCTTCAATCTCTGTCAAAAGCCTGTGTTTACATAGGAATTGTACACTTCCCATATGATTTCAAATTTTATAGTAAAAGTTTAACACAGTGGTTAAATGTAACAGATAACACCATCATATACTCTACATGCTCTTTGCATTCAACTATTTAGGTAAAAAATAAGTTGTGCCAGACTTTCCAGATTTACAGATTGCTTGATTACTTCAACAGACATAGACTATCAGGAGAGTATGTTAGAGACCCTCAGTATTTGAAGGTTTAAAACACATTTAATGGTTACGTTTTGGGGCTTTTACTACAGCAGGATAGAAAAGTTCACTTAATGAAAACACTTTGTATGCCATTAATGTTACAATTTTCCTATTGGATTGCACAAGTATTGTATACGTGCACCAAAAGTGTAGAAAAGCAATAAAACTGAAGTATATTTTTTTGAAACAAAAACTGTTCAGACGAGACTTTATTATGTAACAGCTAATATCTGGAACGGAAGGTATGCCTCTCCGACAACTCTTACCCACGCCAAGTTCTACATAGCTGTTTTAACTGTGCTCTGTCCAAAGTTAGAGCACTTCTCAAGAACGACTATTTGATTACAGCTTTACAGGAAACAACTGCTGCATACGATAAAGACATTTGTTTCATAGCTTACGGATCGTGCAGTTTCTTCCATAATACCCAGTCCGAGTGCAGTCACATTCATACTTGTCTAGATCAAACCTCACGCACACTCCTTTGTGCTGGCATGGAAAGTAGCAGCATGGATTCACTAAAATAAAAACGATAGTGATTTCATTAAAATAAAATTTGTATAAAGCAAAACAATTCTATAAACTTTTTAAAGTAACTTACAGTAGGGGGAAATGTATCAAACTTTCAAAGAGTGGAGAAGTGGATTAATGGATAAGTTGCTCATAGTAACCAATCATCAACTTCAACCTATCATTTTACAGCATGCACTTCATGAATGTTAGCTACAAGCTGATACGGGAAACTTCTCCACTTGTTCTCTCCGCCACTTTTAGGCTTGATACATTTTCCTATATGTCCATAATCCATATACTCTGATCTGTTACTAACACTCCTGTCACCATTTACGCCATGATCCAGATTTAGTAATATAGCAGATTTACGCTGGGTACACACTATATGATATATTATCCAATCTTGGTAGTTTCAACCAATCTGCACATTCTATTGTTTACACCCGTCGTTCATCGCATTGTCCCATCTGATGTGTTGCAAAGTCAAAAAGAATGATGCGATGTTCGATGTGGTGCAATTCCTATGGTATGTAAACAGGACCACATGATCATACAATATGCTGGACTCTGAAGTTTGGTACTGTTCTACATGGTAATTCCATAGTCTGTACAGGAGCAACAGTTAATTGGATACAATCCCTGGACACAACATATTGTGTCATCAATCTGAAGATTGCATGGTTGTATGCTAGAAATCCTGGGAAATTGGAACAACCGTTACATCGTCAGACCTTCCAACAATTAGCAGTAAAAAATTGGTACAGGGAATGCAGTCATTTGTAGAGGGGGCATGGCCATTGGTAAAGGGGGCGTGAGACGTGTCAGTGGTGACTCATCTATGGTACTGGCGGCTGTTCCTGGGGGCTACTGGCGCTGCCAGGGAAGAGCGGAGGGAGCCTTCTGACACTGTGCAGCACTGCGAAGTCCGTATCCCCACAACGCTGCGATAGATATCCGGACAGTCAAGAAATCTGGTACAATTGGTACACCCATGTTTTAACCGGTAAAGACCTTAAAAAACGGTACTGTACTGGCTAAAATGGTACAGTTGGAGGGTGCGCATCGTTTGTTACATTGTTCAGGTGTGCATGATGCCACAATATATTGGTATATGCTTCATGTATTAATATCACATTGGGCCTAATTCAGACCTGATCGCTAGGGTGTGTTTTTTGCATCCCTCCAATCAGGTAGTCGCCACCTACAGGGGGGGGGGGGGGGGGGGGGAATCACTGTGCAGGGGTGCGATCGCATGTGCAGGAGAGCTGCACAAACAGACGTCAGAATCCCTCCCTTTAAACGCCTGGTCCATCCTGCGTTTCTCCCGACACTCCTTAAAAACAGTCAGTTGCCACCCACAAACGGCCTCTTCCTGTCAGTCACCTTGCGATCGCCTGTGCGATCACTTTTCTCGCACCATCCTGTTGCTGGCCAGCACTCCCTGTCTCTGTCCGGCGCTCCTGTCGCTGCGGACCACTGCACCTGTGCATTGCGGTGCATACGCATGTTCAGTTCAGACCTGATCGCAGGCTGTACAAAAACGCAGCCTAGCGATCAGGTCTGAATTAGCCCAATTGTCCGTTGAATTGCCCACTGGATGTATAGAACATCAGAAAGTCAGAAAATAAAAGCTAAATAACAGATTTCAGCAGTGTATGATCACACAGAGTATTAAGAAAATAGGTTACATTTTCAGAATAAAATAAATCTATAAAAAAACAATAGGCACACACTATCATATGCAGGAATAAAAACTGTATTTTACCAGAATAAGACAGAGCCCTTTTCAACGATGAACAATACAGGCTAGCTATTGCCCAAATGTGCTGAAGACTATTGGCCTGCAATCAAATACAATTTAATTACGCTAAAATAACAATATTACAACAGCTGCTGGCAACAGCTGTAAAACTACCAGTAGTAGAACTTGCATGCACACATCTTAATCTACCAGACTAATCCTTGCATCTTCATTGCGCACATTGTTTCTCAGAAGAGTAATTTGTTACTTGACTGAATTATGCAATATAGCTAAATAACATGCAGTTCAGTTGCACATTTATTACTTACTATGCTATACCTTTTATCTTAATAAATCTGGCTGTGAAATTCCAAAGCAAAACACATTTATAAACATTTTTACTTACAGGATTAATTGGTTGACACAAGCTCTAGGATGAAATCCAATTTTGGTATCTAAATATTTCAATTCTTCACTTCTGCTAGCAGACAAGCATTTCACATTTGATTCCATCAACCACTTATCTCTATGACAGTGGTTCACAAACTGTGTGCCTAGGCACCCTGGGGTGCCACAAGGCTCTTGCAGGGGTGCCTCGAGTTGGTGGTCCAGGACCAAATCAAATTGTTTATGGTCAAAGTGATAGGCAAAACCAGTGCTAGTGGCTGCCAATCATAAAACATGTGGACAGTCAGAAGCCCAACTGTACACCACCACATGACTGAACCTAAGGACATACCTCCCAACATAACCCATTCCAGGACAAAAGGGCAGATGTATTAACCTGGAGAAGGCATAAGGAAGTGATAAACCAGTGATATGTGCAAGGTGATAAAGGCACCAGCCAATCAGATCCTAACTATTAATTTACATATTGAAGCTGATTGGCTGGGGCCTTTATCACCTTGCACATATCACTGGTTTATCACTTCCTTATGCCTTCTCCAGGTTAATACATCTGCCCCAAAATGCTCTGTTCCTGGGCTTCTCTCCTAATTTATGATTGCCATCACCTGTTGTGACGACATGTGATGACACAGCTGGCGCGTCGTGTCGCTCAGTGGTAAAAGACACGTGGTTACTTTCCCAGCCCTGGTCCTACACATGGACTTCACCAATTGCCAATATGTTATTAGTTATATGTTAGGCAATATTGTATTATATTGTATGATGTTATTGTTACAAGGGTACAGTTATGTTTTCAATGTATATATATGAATGTATTGGTTATTGTGTTATAGCTTGTAAAATAATGTTCCCCCCCATATGACTGCGCAGATAACCTGTGTGTTTGCTGTTGTGTAGATACAGCCAGTCTCAGATGTCAGGCCATACAACCCCCCCTCATTCTTCCCCACACAATGGATTCCAGGCCACACAATCAGATTAAGTAAGGTTACTTTAGTTAACATCTATTGTGGCCTAGGGGACATGCCTGGACATGTGAAAGTAGGTTTGCTCTGAAACTGTCTGGGGGTGTCGCCCTATTGTAGGAAAGACAAAGGCTTGATAATAGCAAACAGGGGAGGTGAGAGAGAGCTGGAAGAGAATGAGAGTGTGGCAGGAGACTGAAGTAATGTTCTGTCAGGAGTTCCAGGAGGGAATTGCCGTGTAGAATTGGATCACAGAAGTGTGCTGAGCTGTTTATAACCCATTCTGTTCAATAAACCACTGTTGGTTTTTCATCTACCACCGTGACTGAGTGATTTTGAACCCAGTATCTTCACACCTGTGTTAAACTAGGTAACTGAAAAAGTGTTTCAACACAAGTGATGGCAATTATAACATAAGAGGGAAGTCCAGGAGAAAACAGGTGATAGCAATCATAAATTAAGAGAGAAGTCCAGGAACAGAGAATTCTGTCCCTCCCGAGAAGGGTCTTGTTGGGATGAATGTAATGATGACAGGTAGGCACAATTTGCTCAATTTAATATTTTTTTCCAAATGTATTAATAAATACTTTTATCCTATGGGTGTCATGACAAAATACTGGTACTCTAGGGCACTGTGATTCAAGAAAGTTTGGTAACCACTGCTCTGTGATCAGGTCCACCATCAAGGGGGGATTGCCAGGACTTCTGTCTTAGGCCCGGACAGATAGAGTGCCTGGCCGGCAGCAGATAGCAAAGCGGCAGCCAGCTATTCATGGAGGCAGCAGTGGAATTTTGAATTTGGCTCCTGGCTGTGAGCCAATTGCAGCTCGCGGACCGGCAGCCCATCAGGATTGGCAAGTGATCTTCCAGCTCCTGTCTGCCCAGCATTGGTCCAGTGGCACAGCTGCATCGTGCAGTACAACAGCTTATATCATTCAGGCTGCATATGCTGCTGTTTAATTAGCAGCCTCTACTAGTGGGCAGATGAGTACACTTCAAATGGGGAGGACGCTAGTCCAGTCAAACAGGAGCATCATTACTTAGCAGCCAGTCTGGCTATGGCGGCAGGATTCCTGAAGAGATCCCCACACTTTTTGCACATGCGCAGTAGCAAATAAGAAGAGGAGAGGGCCCAAACACGGAGGCTGCACACGGGTTCCCTCCTCCGTAGATACGCCCCTGCTCAGCAGACTACAAATTATTAGTAGCAGCATGAAGGAAAACACTAAAAACTCCATGCAGATAATTAAATTCCGTCACAATGATTTATTGTCAAATATTGATTTTTACATGGAATAGCAGCCTGTGATCTAGAGCTGCAAATAGAATCCCAAAATATGTCAACGAGACTTGTTGTGTTTGACGTAATCCTAGTATGCTACAATGTAATCTGACTGGATTAAAATTACTCTTACTAAAGGTATAATAGAAACACAATGAAATTCACAGCATAAAAAAAAGTGACGGTAGCAAAAAAATTAATTTGTTCACTGTGGACCTAATTTACAACATACACTGAATGGGGTTGGGTATGGGATCCCGGCAGTTAGGATGCCAGTGGTCATAATCATGACACATTTAGGTAGGTAGGCTAACCCTACTCCTAACCCTCCCTACCATGCCTAACCCTCCTGCAGCCTAACCCTTACCCTCCCATCCTGAAGCCTAACCCTAAACCCCCACCACACACCTCTGCAGCCTAACCCAAACTCTCCTGGCATACTTAGGTTCGGGATGAACTGTCGAGATTCCAGCATCGGGATTCTGTACAATGTCAGTATTTGGCAGTGGGTAACAAGGGGAAGGTAGTGGGTGACAGAGGGTAGGCAGAGATTGACAAGGAGATAGTGGGTGATGGGGAGAGGCATAGGGTGATAAGGAAAGGCAAAGGGTGAAAGCGGAAGGCAGAGGGCGAAAGCAAAATGCAGAGGGTGACAGGAAAGAGGCTGTGGGTAATAACGACAGTGTTTTCCCCAGACTTTTTCTGGCCAGCATTATGAGGTCGACAGGAAGGGAAGCGGGGTGGGGGTGTTAAAGTGTGGACTCTGAAAGTGGTGTAAACCTGATGTATGTGGTGGCATCATGCCTAAGGGGCCCCTGGGGGCTACCTTTCCCTTAACAAATATGATTGGGGTCTGAGGGGGGCAGCAGCATATCTGTTCAGTAGCAGCTTCGGTCACACACTGTATGTGCAGCTGCTGCCACGTGTGCATGTGTGAGAGCGAGAACTGGAACACACTTTAGCTAGGGCAGAGCGGGACTTCCTCCCGGGGCTGCACTGGCAGAGAGGTTACATGTGCAGGTTAATTTACTTACTACTTCTGGGGCCACTTCCGCTGGCTCTGCAGGCAGGGCTGACCCTTCTATCACCCTGGCCGCGATCATCATCCAACCTGCACTGCAACCCCCTTAGCGCTCATGAAGTCCATGTCACTCATGAGGCAGAGAGGAGAAGCCGGGCAGTGTTGACACAGGAAAGCCCTCATTGTCCCTGCTTCTTACCTCTAGCCATCTAAAATGTTGTGGTCCTTCAGATCTGATCGCTGGGCAGCATCTAGATAGTCCCCGACTACAGGGGAAGTGTATTTTCGGCGTGCAAGTGTGCGATCGCATGTGTAGCTGAGCTGCGAAATCCACTTTGTGCAGCCTGTGCACAACCCAGGACTTACTCCTCCAGTGCGATGAGAACAGGCTGATCAGGGTCGGAGCACACCCTCCCTGAAAACGCTTGGGAATGCCTGCGTTTTTCCGGACACTCCCTGTAAACGCTTAGTTGCCACCCACAAATGGCCTCTTCCTGTCAATCACCTTGCGAACGCCTGTGCGATCGGATTTTTTGAATAATCCCATCTCTGACCAGTGATGCCCGTTGTTGTTGTGCGACATGCATGCGCATTGCTGAATGACCCCCTTTATCCTTACTCCTCCATATCATGGGCAGCCCACGAAACAGCGGGCCCCTAAACAACGGCGGATCTCGGTGCAATGCACTGCCACTAGTTCTGCAACTGTCATGGCCATTAGTGCCGTACTTGGACATTTTTGTGCCCTGTTCAAGTGAGAGAGTGCTTCTGACACAGGGCCAGATTAAGCCTTGGGGGAACCAGGGGCACTTAAGACAAAGGGGGCCAAGGGAAGGAAGGGTGTATATTAGAATGTGCATAACTCCAAATATGATCCATTCCAGGAAGAACAAAATGCTCTCTACCTTGACTTCCCTCTTAACATATGATTGGCATCACCTGTGTTGAACTATTTCCTTGATAAGACAGGTAAGTCAACACAGGTGATTGCAATCATAAATTAAGAGGATAGTCCAGGTAGAGAACATTTTGTCAGTCCTGGAATGGGTCATGTTGGAAGGTATGGATTGTATATATTAAAATTAAACCAATGGTGTATGTTAGATTTAAATTAATGCATGGGTACTGTTTATGGCTTCGCCTAATTGAGGGACAATTATTATTTTTTAAGTTTTGTTGTAGTGGAACAAAGACAAATTAAAAAAACATTAAAATACACATGGAAAAATAAAATCTATAATTCATCTTGTCATATACAAGAATAGCAGCAAATTCTGTACTACTTACACAGTGGGACAGGACTCAGGAGGACTTTGTGTGTGTGTGTGTGTGTGTGTGTGTGTGTGTCTGTGTGTGTGTGTGTGTGTGAGACTCTCTCTCTCTCTCTAGACCCAAATGCTCTCATTAGTTAACCGATTACACAGGACCCAGACACCCAGGCAGCGAGGTGGAGAAGCTTGAACCCCTGGATCACTTACAGCTCTCTTTCCCCTTCTATCCCTGCTCTAGCCAGGAAGCTCAGTCATTAGCTCATTAAAACCGATACTCCTGTGTCTCTGTCTGCATTGCATACTGTCCTGCTCGCATTTTGGCTGCCTGGTTCTGCTGCTGCTTAAGAGGGAGAGCTAGTGAAGTCAGTGTACCCCAGCTGGGGGCCCCTCTGACAAATAGGGGCCAAGGGAACCAGTATCCTCTGCACCGCGCCCCCCTTAATCTGTCTATTTTCTGACACCTCTCCAACACGCTTGGCTCTGGCACATTTATAATCCCCACCTACAGTTGTTTGTGACACTTTTATGGGCTCTATTCATGTAGAACATGAACTGGCCGCAGGAAAATATCACTATATTATATCATATTGCAAATGTACCTGTTCGCCTATAAATGGCAGGTCCGCGATCGTGGGAAGCAGTTGTGCTCCAGCTTCTGCCCACATCACAGGACAGATGTTAGACACAAGGAGATGTGCCACTGACCATTAATACATTGCCCTGCACATCGTCGTGCATAGCGCCCCTGTCACTTGCCACACACCGCCAAGTCATACATGGGGGAGAAGTGGTATCAGTATCCAACGGTCTCCAAATGCTCTCTACCTTGACTTCCCTCTTAACATATGATTGGCATCACCTGTGTTGAACTATTTCCTTGATAAGACAGGTAAGTCAACACAGGTGATTGTAATCATAAATTAAGAGGATAGTCCAGGTAGAGAACATTTTGTCACTCCTGGAATGGGTCATGTTGGAAGGTATGGATTGTATATATTAAAATTAAACCAATGGTGTATGTTAGATTTAAATTAATGCATGGGTACTGTTTATGGCTTCGCCTAATTGAGGGACAATTATAATTTTTTAAGTTTTGTTGTAGTGGAACAAAGACAAATTAGAAAACATTAAAATACACATAGAAAAATAAAATCTATAATTCATCTTGTCATATACAAGAATAGCAGCAAATTCTGTACTACTTACACAGTGGGACAGGACTCAGGAGGACTTTGTGTGTGTGTGTGTGTGTGTGTGTGTGTGTGACTCTCTCTCTCTCTCTAGACCCAAATGCTCTCATTAGTTAACCGATTACACAGGACCCAGACACCCAGGCAGGGAGGTGGAGAAGCTTGAACCCCTGGATCACTTACAGCCCCTGTCACTTGCCACACACCGCCAAGTCATACATGGGGGAGAAGTGGTATCAGTGCACATAACATGTGGTTATAACACTTCTCCTCCCTAACAGAGGATCATACATTGTGGCCTAGGTCTGATGGGTTCAGCTAGTGTTTAGAAGCCGTGGAGTGTGGGTTCAGCTAGTGTTTAGAAGCCGTGGAGTGTTTAAAGGGGTTCACTACGATCTGCCGGCGGGCGGCCTCCCGGTGACCAGCATACCGGCGCCAGGAGGCAGTGTGGCGAGCACAAATGAGCCCCTTACGGGCTCGCTGCGCTCGCCACGCTACGGGGCAATCTTCTTGAGGCAATGATGTTTTATTTGCTCAATAGTTCTAAAGAGAACTCTTCCCTATTGCTAGGGGCAACAGCATACAGTAAGTTGTTCCAGCAGAATAAGATGGTACTACTACAACCTGGAGGCTCACAGGCATCCTCCTTTTATCTCAGTTCTACACACAGTACCACAGGGGGGTAAGCCCTCCCAGTCTTCTCCAACCAATCAGGTTATCGCAGAAAATATAAAGAAATACAAGTTACATTTCAAAAGTTAAGAATTAGATAAAGCACATTCATGCTCCTCTTCATATATAACCAAACCAGTGTGCTTTCCCAAACACAATCTGATTATCATGTTCCTGTCTCTTTCACAAATGTAAATGTAACTTGCATTTCAATTGCATTCACCCTCTCACACATAGACAACGTTCTTATACTGTAAATTAAACATAATCTGCATCACACATAATGCAGCCTAAGAAATGTTACATCAAACTGTTGTTGAAAGAAACCCACTAGTTTGCATTTGTAAAACACAATCTGATTAACATGTTCCTGTCTCTCTAACATCTCCATGCAAACCCAGTTCACACAATATTCAGAGAAGACAGCAACAAATCCTTTCACCTGCATGTGTCTATAAAGTTACACAGAGACACATCTCAATCTCAAAGAAATGGCTTGTCTATACACCCCTTTCCAGGTGCCAGGGTCATCAGCATCTCAATTCCTAGGTGAGAAGCTTCCAAGCCATTTGTCCACAAACGTAAATGCATTTTAAAACCAACACAGCTTACACATTCCTTCTAAGTGCTGGCATTTGCATGCAATGTAAATGTGCAATCTTACAACTGTGCCTATTGCCTTAAATATAACATTGGTGAAAACACAGTATTAAATATATTTTAAATACCCGGTGCCTAGCACCCACACTACATTTAAAGATGGCAACTAGCGCCAGTGCACAGTTTAAAAGTGGCGCCAAGAGCCCATTGTCCTCCTAACGGCGCCGGGCACTAGGGGTTAACCCCTTCAGTGCCGCGACGGCCATTTCACGTGTGGCTGGTTAGTCTCTCCGGTCACATCTGCCCTGTTGGAAACAGCAGGATTCCTAACCCTGTATGCTCCTTGTCCTAGGGATTGAGTCCTGTTCAGAACATCAGAACATGGCAAAGTACCCTCTTTGCCACATACCCTTCCCCTTAGCTTTGCCATACTTGGTGAAGCGGACTCTTTACCAGGGAAACATTTACCTTTTCTTAACTCTCCCTCTCTTAGGTCCGCCAACTTTGGCACACCAGCAGCCCTGGGAAGCGCAAACTTCGAGGACAGGGCATTGGCATAATTATGGAGAGTCCGAGGCCTACAGTATGCCCCACTATGAAACAGAAAGGTTGCAATGCCAGGTACCAATACGTGATCCTGGCATTTAACTCTTAATTCATATGCATCCACTTTAGCGGGGTGTGGTCGGTGACCAGGGTGAATTACCTACTCCCATGCTCACTTGATGGTCAGACATTCCTGCTCTACTGTAGCATACTTTTTCTCTCTCTCAGGAATAGTTTATGGCTGAGGAAAAGAATTGGTCTCTCCTTGTCCTTCACCCTTTGCAACAATACTATCCCCAGAACCATCCCAGAGGCATGCAAAACAAGCCTTTCTCTAGATGCCTGCAGCACTGCTGCCATACATAAGGTTTCTTTCAAATTCCTCTATGAGGCCTCTGAGGATTTGGACCAATTTAACCTGTCTGGTTTATTTTTTTATAAGGATGTCGGTCAATGGAGTGGCCAGAGTAGCAAAGTTGTGAATAAACCATCGGTAGTAACCGACTAAACCCAGAATAGTCTGCAATTGGGACTTTATTTCTGGCTTAGGTCAGTCACTCACAGCTTCAACCTTAACCTTTCACATGCCGACCACATAGCCTAGGTACTTGGCCTCTGTCATGGCTATCACAAATTTGTCCGTGTTTGCCAGAAGACATAGATATAAACTGTATATACTACCGTTCAAAAGTTTGGGGTCACCCAGGCAATGTTGTGTTTTCCATAGAAACTCACTTTTATGTATCAAATGAGTTGCAAAATGAATAGAACATATAGTCAAGACATTGCCAAGGTTAGAAATATTGATTTTTATTTGAAGTAATAATTTTGTCCTTAAACTTTGCTTTCGTCAAAGAATGCGCCCTTTGCAGCAATTACAGCATTGCAGACCTTTAGCATTCTAGTTGTTAATTTGTTGAGGTAATCTGAAGAAATTTCACCCCATGCTTCCTGAAGCACCTCCCACAAGTTGGGTTGGCTTGATGGGCACTTCTTGTGTACCCAGAGTCGGCCCTAGGCATAGGCAAACTAGGCAAATAAATATACAATCTAAGTTGGATGCATGTTTTAGTTGTTGCACCCAATTAAAATATTTTACACTTCGATATAGACTGCTGCTTTCAAATTGTGAGGCGCCGACCTGCAATAAGATTTATACACAAAAAAAGAGGATTTGAAAGTGCTGTCCCAATATTCTCAGGTTTTTTTTCAAAACCATTAAATATCAAGCACAAAAAGGCACAATTTTGTAAAATCACATATAATCAATAATACCAATTCCTTATAAAACTCTCCTTTAAGAATCACATAGGCAGCACATAGATGTAGTGGCACAATATATAGCTGAACTGGAGTAATAATATTTGTTCCTTCTTCTTTTAACACAACTGCAAATATCGGCAACGAGCGAACAACTCGGAATGACCCCCATGGTTTTGCCCAACTGCTAACAAAGTTCCTGCTGCGATCAACTCAGAATTACCCCCTATGGGGGTCATTCCGAGTTGTTCGCTCGTTGACGATTTTCGCAACGGAGCGATTAAGGCTAAAATGCGCATGCGCATGGTACGCAATGCGCATGCGCTAAGTATTTTAACACAAAACGTAGATTTACTCATGTCCGAACGAAGAATTTTCATTGTTGTAGTGATCGGAGTGTGATTGACAGGAAGTGGGTGTTTCTGGGCGGAAACTGGCCGTTTTCTGGGAGTGTGCGGAAAAACGCAGGCATGCCAGGAAAAAACGCGGGAGTGTCTGGAGAAACAGGGGAGTGGCTGGCCAAACGCAGGGTGTGTTTGTGACGTCAAACCAGGAATGAAACGGACTGAGCTGATTGCAATCTGTGAGTAGGTTTGGAGCTACTCAGAAACTGCTAAGAATTTTCTATTCGCAATTCTGCTAATCTTTCGTTCGCTATTCTGCTAAGCTAAGATACACTCCCAGAGGGCGGCGGCCCAGCGTGTGCAATGCTGATAAAATTTGCTAGCGAGTGAACAACTCGGAATGACACCCCTATATTCTGTGTGTGACTGCGGCTGTATCTGCAAATGAAATACTATGTTAGTGTATTCTTGGAAATCACTTTAACGTAGCATTTCGTATGCAGATAAAGTCATAGTCACACACAGACTATAGGCATGCTGCATATCATTTTAATCAGCAGAGGCTGCTTGTGCATCCTACCCACATAGTAATGCAAATAAGATGCATTTTCATAAAAAAAGGCACTCAACATTATCAGAACTGCCAGCTGCTTCAGCAGGAGATGCCTGGCGTATTGAGGCAAGATTTATGAGGACACATTTGTATCCAAGCAGAGGCAGAGGTTACAGTGTTAGCGGCCATGTGAGTGCTGAGTGGGGGTGGGTTGGTTGTGCAGTAGTGTTCAGCATATGTGTAAGGGGCACTATGTGTGTCATTATGTGTATAAGTGCACTAATAATGTGTGGCATATGTGAAAGGGACATGGGTGGTCATTCCGAGTTGATCGCAGCCAGCAACTTTTAGCTGCTGCTGTGATCAACAGTCCACATCTATGGGGGAGTGTATTTTAGCTTAGCAGGGCTGCAATCGTTTGTGCAGCCCTGCTAAGCTAAAAAAAATTCAAGCAGAAGTAGAGCAGCCCTGGACATACTTACCCTGTGCGATGGATCCAGCGATGATGGGCCTGGCTTTGACGTCACACCTCCGCCCTCCATTGTCCTGGACACGCCTGCGTTTTACTCACCACTCCCCGAAAACGCTCTCCAACGGTCCGGATCCGCCCATCCACGCCTCCTTGCTGTCAATCTTCTTAGCAGTCACCGCTGCGACCGCTCCCGTCGGTAGCCGCGACGTAACCCGGTGACCCCTGTCGCCAAGCAATGTCACGCATGCGCACTGCATCCACCGCACATGCGCATTCCGCACCCGTTCGCATCGCAGCGAAAAACCGCTGCATGCAAATGGGTTGGAATGACCTCCATTACGTGTGTCATTATGTGTATAAGGACATTAATGTGCAGCATATGTGTAAGGGACATTGTGTATAAGGGCATTAATAAAGGTTGGCATAATGTGTAAGGCGCATTATGTTTATAAGGACATTAATAATGTGTGTCATATGTAAGGGGCATTACTGTGTGGTATTGTGTCTAAATGCATTACTAATGTGTGGAATTATGTGTATAAGGTGCTCTACTGTGTGGCGTAACGTACAGAAAGGGCACTACTGTGTGGTTTAATATGAATAAAGAACATTATGGTGTGGTGAATAAGGAGCAATTCAGTGTGATGTAATGTGAATAAGGGGCACTAATGTGAGGAATAACGTTTATAAGGTAAAGTAGTACTACTGTGTGATGTAAAATGAATTATGGACACTATCACATGATAAAATGTGAATAAAGTTGCACTACTGTGTGGAGTAATTTGAATTGTGGGTACTATTGTGTGGCCATGCCGCTTCCTAGCCAGAACACACCCCTATTTGGGCTGTGCGATGAATGGACGCACTGTTCCTATTTAAAATATAGGGGTAGGAATACCAAAATGAGGACTGCTATGGGTGAGGGGTGATGGTGCTGGGAAAGGGGTGCAAGGTCAGAGGTGGAACTAACGGAGGGCGGTGCTAGGGGACACCATCCAAAATCTTGCCATGGGCATCATATTTGTTAAGGCTGGCTCTGTACGTAACATACAGTCAAGCTGCTCCCACAACAGCTCAATGGGGTTGAGATCTGTTGACTGCGCTGGCCACTCCATTACAGACAGAATACCAGCTGCCTTCTTTTCCCTAAATAGTTCTTGCATAATTTGGAGGTGTACTTTGGCTCATTGTCCTGTTGTAGGAGTAACTTGGCTCCAATCAAGCTCTGTCCACATGGTATGGCATTGCAAAATGGAGTGATAGCCTTCCTTATTTAAAATCCCTTTTACCTTGTACAAATCTCCCACTTTACCAGCACCAAAGCAGCCCCAGACCATCACATTACCACCACCATGCTTGCCAGATGGCGTCAGGCACTCTTTGAACATCTTTTCACTTGTTCTGTGTTTTACAAATGTTCTTCTGTGTGATCCAAACACCTCAGACGTCATCTATCCACTTTTTTTCCAATCTTCCTCTGTCCAATGTCTGTGTTCTTTTGCCCATATTAATCTTTTATTTTTATTAGCCAGTCTCAGATATGGCTTTATCTTTGCCACTCTGCCAAGAAGGCCAGTATCCCGGAGTTGCCTTTTCACTGTAGACGTTGACACTGGCATTTTGCGAATGAAGCTGCCAGTTGAGGACCTGTGAGGTCTCTATTTCTCAAACTAGAGACTCTAATGTACTTATCTTCTTGCTCAGTTGTGCACCGGGGCGTTCTACAGTACTTCTCATTCTACTCTGGTTAGAGCCTGTTTGTGTCTGTTCTCTGAAGGGAGTAGTACACACCGTTGTAGGAAATGTTCAGTTTCTTGGCAATTTCTTGCAGGAAATAGCCTTCATTTCTAAGAACAAGAATAGACTGTCGAGATTCACATGAAAGGTCTCTTTTTCTTGCCATTTTAAGAGTATAATCGAACCCACAAATGTGATGCTCCAGATACTCAACTAGCTCAAAGGAAGGCCAGTTTTATAGCTTCTCTAACAAGCAACCCTGTTTTCAGCTGTGCTAACATAATTGCACAAGGGTTTTCAAGAGGTTTTTATTAATCATCTATTAGTCTTCTAGTGCGATTAGCAAACACAATGTACAATTAGAACACTGGAGTGATGGCTGCTGGAAATGGGCCTCTATACACCTACAGTATGTAGATATTCCATTAAAAAAAACAGACATTTGCAGCTTGTATAGGCATTTACCACATTAACAATGTGCTGTATAGAGTGTATTTCTGATTAATTTAATGTTATCTTCATTGAAAAAAAACAGTGCTTTTCTTTCAAAAAAAGGAAATTTCTAAGTGACCCCAAACTTTTGAACGGTAGTGTGTATATTTATATGCTCTCTTCAGCATCACTGACAGGGGTCAGAGGGCCACCAACTGTCATTATATGCCAACGCGATCGCATAGGTTATTTTTTTGTATTATTTATCAGCAGACTATTTTATTACATTGACTAACGTGTACATGAATGGACAGGAAGCAGTTGGCTTCCCTGACAGGTGGGATCCCGGTGGTCAATATACTGACGCCAGGATCCCAAGGGAGAATGCAATGCCAGCATCAACATACCGACGCCGCTGGAGATGCTGGCATCACATTACCGACAGACAGGATCCCGAACGTCCTCTTAGCGGGACACGCTGGCATCCTATCGTGCGCGTGGGGGGGAAGGTTAGGTTTAGGCATGAGTAGGTGAGCTTTGTGTTAGGGATCAGAGACGGGAAGGTTAGGGACCATGGAGGGAGGTTTAGGCACTAAGAGGGGGAGGTTAGGGTGTTGCATCAAATGGGGAGGGTTAGCTTTAGGCAGCGGGGAAGGGAGGGTTAGGGTTAGGCACCACCGGGAAGGGTTAGAGTTAGGCACCCCCAAGGGAGGGTTAGGGTAGGGAAAAGGTGTGGGTCAGGGACCTCAATGGCTGTCGGGATTCTGATGGACGGGATGCCGCTGTCCATCTGCAAATCATACTAATCCCGAATGTGCACACAAGACGTATGGGTTTTTCGTGCAATTTTCCGGTGTACACTACATATCATAGATAGATAGATAGATAGATAGATAGATAGATAGATAGATAGATAGATAGATAGAATTTGGAAGTGGACTTTTTCAGTTTTGAGGAAACAAGAACAGGAAGCACCATCACCACCTTCAGTGTCTGTCTTTGCTAAAATTTGGGTTGAAAGAACATATGCCCTGGTCTCTATTTCTTAGACAGACAAGGAATACAATGTTATCTTCTGGCAGATGCCCAGGGTTTCAGCAAATGCTGAAGAAACCAAACTGGGATTATTGCTCAGAATAGTGTAAATACATTGTATGACGTACTTACTGTGATGTTATGCAGATCAGAAAGTGGTATTTGGAAAGAAGATAAGTTGAGTTTGGGGTTATGAGATGTATACAGCATTCTGTGTATGACACATTGAGAGATGAACACTACTTTGTACAGATGCTGATGAAGAAAAATAAAATTGCAGGAGCAGTTTACATTAAAATACATAATAAATATCCCAGAGAAGCAATGTGACTGGAAAAAGAATACATTTGTCCAAATGAGGGACAATGGCTTTGGAACCCTTTCTAAAGTTGTTAACTTTGTAGATAGTGACCATACTTCCCAATTCAATAATAATGCATCTTACTGACTCCATTGTGCATATATTTGCGTACATGTCTCATTCCAAAGCAACCCCACCAATTTGGTTTCAGTTTTTAAAGAACAATTTCCTAATTTAGATACAAATCTCCTTTCCATTTTTCCATCCAAACTGTATCTCTGTTGATTATGGTGTATACAGAAAACATGTGTGTTTGGCCCTAAAAGTTCTAAACTTTCTTATTGGAGGTTACCCTGCTTTCAGCTATACTCCCCACATTAGTGCACACTCACAGCTCTCCAATCTGAGCCACACTCACTCAATGTAAACTCTCTCATGAGCAGGACCTTCCCTACCCTTAGTTTTCACATCTGCATTTATTTTGAATTTCCATGTATCATATATGTCCTGTTTGCAGTGCAATACAGATCAAAAATAATAATAATCCCCTCCCTCAAATGTGATGTTTTTCAGAGAACTAGCAAAACTTGGTGCAAAATTTAGGAAAGTATAAAATGAACAAGTTATGTAGTTTAAAAACCACCCTAGTTTATTGTGTTAGTTCCAGCTTATAAATATCTACACATGGCAGAGATTCCATAAACTCGTCATAAAACATGTGCATGCGAAAGATGGATCTGGTATATAATAACGCCTGATGGGATGCCAGCTGTCAGTATCCCGTCAGTGAGTTCCCTCGCGGGCTCACTACGCTTCAGATCCGGTGGCGAGCTTTGCTCACTGCAGGTTCTGTTTCCACTCGGTTGGTAGCATGGACCCCCAAACAGAGATGGAATTATGGGCAGGTGTCGGTATTCCACCATCTGTACATTTCCGGCTGTTGGGATTCTGGCGTTGGTCTCCTGAACGCTGGGATCCCGACAGCCAGCATTGTGACTGCATCCCCAACAGATGCCTGGCTGATAAATAGGTGCAGTTGTACATTTAAACAAAAGTGTGGAATCCGAGCATTTTTTTACCAAAGTTGCTAAACTATCTCCAATTTTAAATTTATTTTTTTATGACATATTGACACACGCTCTTCTGCCCACAAAACAACAATAAGAAAATGTAAATGAAAAGGTAAATTCAAATGAAAGGTCAAACACAAACATGCATACACTACGCATAGGCCAAACTTATAGTAGAGTTCAAGTACTTTGAAACCCTATTGACTTTAAAATTCTACTTAGGTATTGGTGGGGTTAAACTTACTATAGGAATATAATGGAGGATTAAATAATGGTTATGTTTAGCTTTGTATTACTTCAGCTACATTTTGGATATACAATCCACATGCAAATATGTTTATTTCAAATTTCAATATGCTACAAAAAGCACTATAACACAATTAGGAAAAGTAATGCTGTAAAAGGCATCAGTAACAACCTGAAGTGTTCTTCGGCACAGGCCAATGGTAGTGAAAGGGTAAAAAGTAGATGTACAAATATATACTTTATTGGGAATGATGGCTGTAATTGCATGCTGTTATGTTTGTTGAAGGCAGACTAATCAGACACACCTTGGTTTATAGCATTGAGTTGACTTGAGTCAAGTAATAGTAGAAATTAGAGTCATGGAGAAATGAGAGGAGGGTACAGTCTGTACTAGGCTGCACAACATGTCTACACTGAGAAGTGCTTTTTGCTTAATTATTTTAGTAGCAAAAACGAGATTTATGGTAAGAACTTACCGTTGTTAAATCTCTTTCTGCGAGGTACACTGGGCTCCACAGGGAATGACATTGGGGTGTAGAGTAGGATCTTGATCCGAGGCACCAACAGGCTCAAAGCTTTGACTGTTCCCAGAATGCATAGCGCCGCCTCCTCTATAACTCTGCCTCCGTGCACAGGAGCTCAGTTTTTGTTAACCAGTCCAATGCAGTAGCAGGTAAAAGAGACGACAACTGTTAGTAGCCACATACACCACACTCTCACGACAGGAAAAAGTGTCAGCGGCTAATGCCTTACCAACCCAAAGAAGCTAAGTGCGTCAGGATGGGCGCCCTGTGGAGCCCAGTGTACCTCGCAGAAAGAGATTTAACAACAGTAAGTTCATAAATCTCGTTTTCTTCTGCAGGATACACTGGGCTCCACAGGGATTGACATTGGGGATGACCTAAAGCAGTTCCTTGTGGGAGGGGACTCACTGTAGCGGGCACAAGAATTCGGCGTCCAAAGGAATCATCCTTGGAGGTGGATGTATTGAAGGCATAGAACCTTACGAACGTGTTCATTAAGGACCACGTAGCCGCCTTGCACAATTGTTCAAGGGTCGCACCACGGCGGGCTGCCCAAGAAGGTCCAACAGACCGAGTAGAATGTACCTTAATAGTAGCAGGAGCTGGGTGACCAGCCTGTACATAAGCTTGTGCAATCACCATTCTAATCCATCTGGCCAAGGTCTGCTTGTGAGCAGGCCAGCCACGTTTGTGAAAACCAAACAGTACAAAAAGGGAATTAGACTTCCTGATAGGAGCTGTCCTCTTCACATAGATACGGAGAGACTGTACCACATCCAAAGACCGCTCTTTGAAAGATAATTCAGGAGAGGCAAAGGCCGGAACCACAATCTCCTGATTAAGGTGGAGAGAAGACACCTCCTTAGGTAGATACCCAGGACGTGTTCTAAGAACCGCCCGGTCACAGTGAAAAATCAGATATGGTGACTTACATGACAAAGCACCCAAATCCGACACCCGACTGGAAGATGCAATAGCCAGCAGAAACAACACCTTAAGAGAAAGCCACTTAAGTTCTACCAATTCAAGAGGCTCAAACGGAGACTTTTGCAACGCCTCCAGAACCACCGACAAATCCCAAGGATCCACTGGCGGGATGTGAGGAGGTTGAATCCGCAACACACCCTTAGTAAACGTATGAACATCAGGTAAAGTTGCAATTTTTCTCTGGAACCAAACCGACAAGGCAGAAATATGAATCTTGATGGAGGCCAGACGAAGGCCCAAGTCCAGGCCCTGTTATAGAAAGGCCAAAAGTTTGGCCGTACTAAGCTTGTAAACATTATGGTTATTAGATGCGCACCAAGCAAAGTAAGAATTCCAGACCCTATGATAAATCCGAGCAGAAGTTGGATTCCAGGCCTTCAACATGGTTTGAATGACTGCCTCAGAAAATCCCTTGGTCCTTAAAATGGAACCTTAAAGAGTCACGCCGTCAAAGTCAAACGGGCTAAATT
This sequence comes from Pseudophryne corroboree, assembly GCF_028390025.1. NCBI lineage: Eukaryota > Metazoa > Chordata > Amphibia > Anura > Myobatrachidae > Pseudophryne > Pseudophryne corroboree. The sequence goes on from NC_086451.1 coordinate 131,278,890, forward strand.
CTGATATACACAGGGGCCCTGAATGAGAAGATCTGGGCGCTGCGGAAGTAGAAGGGGACGCTCTATCCAGAGACCCTGAAGGTCTGAGAACCAATGCCATCTGGGCCACGCTGAAGCGATCAGAAGTAGGATTCCTCCTTCTTGTTTGAACTTCCTTATTACTCTGGGCAGGAGTGACACCGGGGGGAACATATATGGCAGCCAAAAGTTCCATGGAATTGCCAGTGCATCCACTAACGCAGCTTAAGGATCCCTTGTCCTTGCTCCGAAAACCGGAACCTTGTGATTGTCTCGAGATGCCATCAGGTCCACATCTGGAAGAGGCCCCACTTGCCCACGAGGAGTTGAAACACATCTGGATGGAGGCTTGATTCCCCAGCGTGTATGTCCTGATGACTGAGGAAGTCCGCTTCCCAGTTTAGGACCCCCGGAATGAACACTGTCGATATGGCTGGCAGATGGCATTCCGCCCATTGAAGAATCTGTGATACTTCCCTCATTGCCATGCGGCTTTGAGTGCAGCCTTGATGATTTATGTACGCCACCGTGGTGGCGTTGTTTGACTGCACTTGAATAGGTCTGTTCTGTATTAAATGCTGGGCATAGTTCAATGAGTTGAACACCACCCGCAATTCCAGAATGTTTATCGGGAGGAGAGACTCCTCCTTGGTCCACCGACCCTGAAGGGAGTGTTGCTCCAACACTGCGCACCAACCTCTCAGACTAGCATCCGTCGTCAGAAGAACCCAGTTGAAGATCCAGAAGGGACGACCCCTGCTCAATCGTTGGTCCTGAAGCCACCAGCTCAGTGACAGACGGACCTCCGGAGACAAGGAGATCATTTGAGACCTGATCCGGTGAGGCATGCCGTCTCACTTGGCAAGAATCAGCTTCTGCAGAGGGTGGGAATGGAATTGAGCGTACTCCACCATGTCGAAAGCTGACACCATGAGACCTAGCACTTGCATTGCCGAATATATCGACACATGCGGACGAGATAGGAAGCATTGAATCCTGTCCTGAAGCTTCAGGACTTTCTCCTGAGACAAGAACAACCGCTGCTTGTGAGTGTCCAACAACGCTCCCAGGTGCACCATGCTCTGAGCAGGGACCAGGGAAGATTTCTTCCAGTTGATGAGCCACCCGTGGGCTCGCAGAAACTGGATAGTCAGATTTAGGTGGTGCAGGAGAATTTCTGGGGAATTTGCCAAGATCAACAAGTCGTCCAGGTACGGTAGGATCCTGACCCCTTGACGGCGGAGCACAGCCGTCATTACCGCCACGACCTTGGTGAAGACTTGCGGAGCCGTGGTCAAACCAAAAAGTAACGCCTGAAATGGATAATGGAGGTTGCCAACCGCAAACCTCAGGTACTGCTGATGCGACACTGCAATGGGAATATGCAGGTAAGCATCCTGTATGTCCAGGGAGACCATATAATCCCCAGGTTCCAAGGCCAGAACAATAGAGCGAAGAGTTTCCACACGAAACTTGGAGACCCTCACAAATCTGTTCAAGGACTAGAGGTTGAGAATGGGCAGGGAGGACCCATTCGGTTTCGGGACTAGGAACAGCGTGAATAGTACCCCTTGCCTCTCTGAGCCAGAGGCACCTGTACTACCACTCCTGTGTCCGGGAGGGACTGTACCACCGAACGAAGAGTTTTTGCCTTCACCCGATCCGAAGGGACGTCTGTCAGGCAAAATCGATGAGGGAGACGATTTTTGAAGGAGACGGCGTAACCTCGAGTGACGACTTCCCGTACCCAGGCATCGTAATTGGTCTTCAACCATTCCTGGGTATACCCTAGAAGTCGGCCCCCACCTTGGGATCTCCCAGAGGGAGGCCCACCCCATCATGCGGCAGGCTTGTCAGTTTTGGAAGCAGGCTGACGGGCAGCCCAGGCCCGTTTGGGTTTGAGCTTATTGGGTTTGGAAGTGCGAACCTGTTTCGGGTACGCCTGACCTTTTGCTTTCCCTGAAGGACGATAGGAGCGAAATGGAGTACTCTTAGCCTTCAGCACCCAAGGAGCAGTACTAGGCAGACATGCTGTTTTAGCAGAAGCTAAATCAGCCACTATCTTGTTGGGGTCTTCTCCAAAAAGAATGTCTCCCTTAAAAGGGAGTACCTCCAGGGTTTGCTTAGAGTCCAGATCCACAGACCAGGACCGCAACCAGAGAATCCGGCGAGCCAAAATGGATGTAGTAGAAGCCTTGGTCGCCAGAATACCGGCATCAGAAGCCGCCTCCTTAATGTAATGAGACGCTGTGTTGCTGCAATAGTGGACCTATGCGCAGCACCAGTTAGGGTGTAAATTGCCTTTAAACAACCCTCCACACGCTTATCCGTCAGCTCTCTCAGGGACGTGACAGTAGTTACGTGCAGAGCTGAGGATACCACCAGCCGCACCACCTGCAAATCCACAATTTTTACTTAGCTCCGCAGCGAGGGGATAGCGAGCCAGCATCTTCTTGAAGTTGTTAGGCGTGAATTTCTTTCCTGGATTTTCCCAGGACTCCTGATGTATGTCAACCAAATGGTCAGAGTGAGGTAAAACTTGTTTAACCACTTTCTGACGTTTAAACTAGAGATGAGCGGGTTCGGTTCCTCGGAATCCGAACCCGCCCGAACTTCAGCTTTTTTTTACACGGATCCGAGCGACTCGGATCTTCCCGCCTTGCTCGGTTAACCCGAGCGCGCCCGAACGTCATCATGACGCTGTCGGATTCT